>NT_176610.1:89633-236632 GCF_000188095.3 Bombus impatiens
ATCCGTTTGAAAAATCTTAATTACCAAAAAAACCCAGGTTTTATAGCGGGTCCTCAGGCTAACTGAACTTGTGCTGTGTAAGTGCCTCAGCACCTGGTATTCATATAAATACTATAAATATCATATATGTGTATATGTAGGTTGTTGAATTATTTTAGAATTTTGTAGACATAATCTTGATGTTCCCTTCTTATTATAGATATCATATTATTTTAAACCGTTATATTTTATTTATTTGTGATTAAAACAAATTAAAAGGATACATTTTTAAAACATAAATCATGTGTAAATATATTTTATATATCTGCAAAAAGAGAAAAGGGTTCAAATATTTTCGTAACCCGCTATGTATGTATATCAATAGTAACAATTAAAACGAAAAAATGTTATATCCGACAGTAAATTTATGTATAAGAGTATGTATTAAATAATGTCATAAATAGTAAAATAAATTGTAGCCTTTGAAAGAATTATTTAAAAATGTTGAAATATTTATTGGAATTTTAGCGTCTGCTTTACGGTTAGTATTAAGTACATATAGGAGATGAAAGGACACCACAGCCTCTCTTTTGGAAATTTGGGAAAATCCCTTAATACCTGTGGAGGAAGATAGTTCAAATATCAATATTATAGTCTAAGTGTCGTGAGCACTTCATTTCTAATGCTTTGGTACAAAGCACAAGTCCTGGTATATAATTAATCGGAATAAATCTCGCGCGTGTGTCGAGAAACTTCGTATACACTTTGATGCGTCGATATGCTTACTCTTCGATTGCTAGACTCTCTCGCTCGTCAATTCGCTCGTTTATTTATATCGGTCGGGGGACAGTCGGAAAGTTTGAACTCTACTGCGTTTGACGGTTGAAAGTAACGGCGACATTGTTTTGCTCGGAGTTTGATTATTAATACAATATGTGTATGTCCTACGATATTGATGTTCCGAGGCAAAACAACAATAAGATTTGAATTTATTAGCGTGCCGTTACATACCGTAATTTAGATTCTACCATAGGCGTAATTAAACAATTGTCGTCATTCAATCCGATTGCCGAACGTAGCCGCGGTCAAGGGATGAACGTTTTGTCTAACAAAGGTATGAAGTAATAGTATAGCTCTCCTTAAAAGAAATATTCGTGGCGACACGCGACAGTAAACATTCCAACGGTTTCTGTCCCGTGGCTCGCCACACGCAGACCCTATTCTTGACCCTATTCTTCGAGTAAGATGATTACCAGATGTCAACGCATCTCTACGTTACATGTTCAGCTAGCCCGAGGACCCGTTATAAATCTTAGGATTCAACTACCTAAAGTCCTTCAAACAGACAAACAGTCTTTGTTCCAACTAGGGGAAAGTAGGGGAGACCTATTTTTCAACGAGCGGCGTCTCCCACTAGCAACTTTCCTTCGAGGGCGGCTAGCATCTTTTTCTAACCACCGATATGGAGATTGACCAATTAGCAGCAACGCTAATTTCCCTTACTTTCTGAACGAAGGCTTTTCTCGACGAATCCGATGATCTCGTGTCCTTAGACACACCCCATCATAGTTTTCCTCTACAGCGTCACCGTGACGGATACTCACTCTCTCGTACGAGCTCATCAACTAGTTACGTAGCGCTTTCTTACGATCAGTGAATTTCTCACGTTCTAACATAAAGTCCTACTTAGACATTGACGAAACAATAAATTCGCTATCCCGTTGACCGCGGATTCGTTGACCGAGGCTATTGTCATTAGTGTCGCGAGTGCCCAGTCGCCGCCGTTAATTGTGAATTCTGTAGCTTCCATACTTGTGTTAATAAACTGTACCTTTGTTATACCACAACGATGGCTAATTTCAATGAAGTTTCACCAAACACCCACAACCCTACCCACAACGCCAACCCGACATCAGAAATGGGATCAGTGGTGAATCTAACAGTGACTCAACAAGGACTCATAACCCCCGAGCAACAGATAATCAAGCTGCTAGTGCCACAGCCGAGTGTGGAACCCGGAAACATAGTGCTACCATGCTTTAACCCAGCAATCGCCGATCCAACCGTATGGTGCGCAGCTGTTAACCTGCTTATGAAGGATAATCCTCTACAAGACAGCGCGCTAGTTTCTGCTTTAAAAAATGCTCTAGAGGGTTCTGCAGCGCATTGGTTTACACAGATAGTGAATGGCGAAGAGCTTACCTGGCCGATGTTTAAGGAACTTTTTTTTACGCGTTTTGGTGGTAAAGATACAACAACTTCGACGCTAATGAGTATACTCAGGGAACCACAACAGGAGGACGAAAACCTGGCGGCTTACGCCAATCGTCTCCACTGGCTTCTGGAGACGAAGTGGCAAAATGCCACTATGGCTGAAATAATCAACGCTACCATTCTTTGTCAATTGAGCCCACGAGATCAGCGCATCGAACAGATAGCAGTTGGGAAGGATATCGAGACCAAGGATCAGTTTCTACATGAAATGAAAGCTGTCGCTCTCGCGAGGAGGCCGGCATCTTCAAGTGACACATTAATGGGCCCCGAAGCCAAACGACACAAGCCATCTGTCGGCCGGTATAGGTGCTTTTACTGTGGTATCCCTGGACATAAAATAGCGCAATGCCGCAAGAGGATAAATTTCGAGAGACAGACGAATATACGATCACCTACATCGTCCAGGGCGCTTTATTTCAAGTCCCACGAGGAGGCTCAGGTATCCTTTCATCTCCGACATAGAGATATATAAATATATATTTATATATATGTATAGTGCAAAAACGATGTTTATAAAAAATGAAAGAGTAATGGCTAATATCGTCAGTATCGTATAACGAAAATGGAAGAAATGAATAAGATTAATTAAATTTATGTTCAACAGATCAAACATTAAGGGTTCGTTAATTTATTATAAAAATGCGGGATGTATTTCGTTAGTTCTTGGTTGTATATCTTTTATTAATAAGTTTTGTTATTTAATGATTTAGTGATGAGTCTGAAGAATTTTAATATGTATATTATTTTTTGTAAAATGAATATTTATGAAACTGAATATTTATGTCAAATTTCGGTTGTTACACGTGCAGATTAATTATAAATATTAATTTATCGCAAGTAACAGTTCCTATTGTGTAGAGTAGGACAATGTACTAATTAAACCAACAGTACCGAAATACTAATAAATCTATTACTTTTAAGGAGATCTACTAAACAAGTATAAAGGATGTTTGCTGTTTAAAGAAAAATAATAAAAAAGCTCGGTGAATACAAACTTTAGATATAAAACTGTCAGACTTATAAAAAAATAACCTCATAGTAGGTTATTGCTATATTTTTGTAATATTTATAGCTTCTTTATACGTAAATTTTACTTTTTAATTTAATCTTAATTTTTCGCAGACAAAATTTTTATTCGATTAAAAAGTATCCATGACCATCTCTTTCCCTTTATAAAACTCTTATTTACAGAAAATTTCTCTCGAATTAAAAAATATCCATAACTACGTTTTTTTGTTTATACAAAGTACATCAATCAAGTATTAACTTTTTAATCTATTTATCGTTACTATTTATCGTACTAGAATGTAAATCAGAGAAGTAAAATTATTTGTTTTGCTTTTCATTATCCAGTTTGCACATTGCAATGTAAATATCGCTCCTATCTGTGTATTTTACATTTCAACACCAATAAAACTCACATTTACATTCTTTCCTTAAAAAATACCAGTTTCAAGGAGCTACTAGGCACTGAATATCAAGCAACCAATTGAATATTCTAATATTTGCTTTGAAATGCAACTATGAAAATTATTCTTTCCTTTTAATATTATTATTCCCATAGTATTCGTATGACTGCATATTCAGAATTATAAAGTAGCATATAATCCTCATCTGATACTGATTATTGAACTATAAATAAATTTTATTCCATTTGTAAATATTCTTTACGCATTCCTACATTTCAAAATATTTATATGAAATACTTACTTGTCACGTGACACGTAAAAGAATGACAGATAACTATTTATGATTATCAACAAGATTTTTGCAAGCTTAACGAATTGCGAATAGGAGCATCAAATATTTTAATCTATATTATGACTCGATAGCAAATGTTTATGCAAATTCAAATTTTTATGAACAAATACTTAAATGGAACCTATGAAAAGGAGGATATGTTATATTTAAGAATAAAATGACGGTCCCTATTTATCGAAAATTTTACATAATAAACTTAAAAGACATAAATGCATAAACATCTGTAGTCTAGTTCTAATATTATTATTATTATTGCTTAGTCCGTGCTTTTCGGTTTTGGACAAATTTTCGGTTTTACATCTCTTATGTCTATTTCTCTTCTTATATGTCTACCTTCCCTCTTACCCACTCTATTTTATTGCACTCCCTTAATTATTCTATCTCTAAAAACTAAAACTAGAAACTACAAATTAGCAACTAATGACTAAAAACTATTGCAACTTTGGTCTTTAGCCTCCTTGCAGTACATCTTTCCTGTCGTTTGCCCTTCTCTTCTCTATTATTGCTTTCAGTTTTGTTAAACTTTCTCCAGTCTCATTTAGCGTTTTTCCTATGTCCTTTGGTCCTCCCCTTATTTCACATTCTTCTATTACATGTCTCAGGTCTTCTTCTTTCCTTCTACATAGTCTGCATCTTTTCTCCCCCTCTTTTTTCCAGTATTCACTTGCTTTGATCTCGTTTGCGCATCTGAATCTTGCCAGTATTCTTCTGTCCTTCCACTTTATCTTCTCTTCTAAGTACTTTGGTAATTTTTCTTTGGTTATGTTTCTGTAGTGTGTAGTATACTTGGATTCCCTTATCCTTTTCCCCCTCTCTTCTGCTTCTCTCTTCTTTCTTCTATAATTTGGTCTGCTGTCATCCTTTCTTGCTCCTCTCCTGCTTCTATCTACGTCCCTCCTTTTCTCACCTCTTCTAGTCTCTTCTTTCTCTTTCATGCTCTTTTCCCTTCATGACCATTTCCCCAGTCTCTCTCTCTTTCCTTTATACACTTCGTTAGTAATTCCTTTTTTGATTCTAGGTACCTTTCTCTTTGTACCTTGCTGCTCTTTTTAATGCTTTTTCTTTTATTTCTATTATCTTGCATTCTTCTATCAGTATATAATTTGGTGTTGTCATATCTGAGCCTAATATCTATTTCGCATATTAATTCTAATAAAATATGATTAGATATATATGTTTTGGATACGAGCGAAGTTCGCAAAGTATACAAAGTCGGTTTTGCCTGGGTATTACACACCGTTGCTTGGCAAAGTTCAAAGAAATAGTTGAGTGACGTAACACTGTGTAGATTCCCGTAGATCAGCCGCAGATTTTTATATGCCTAATTCAATATCGATATTTCGTTTCAAAAGGAATGGTATTCAAAAACAGAAACAACTTAGCGCAGCGCTATCCACATGGATTTATCAGTATCCACAATATCCACTTAAAACTTGGCAAAGTTCACGAAGAAATAATAGTTCGCAACACTGTCCACGTATCCACGCAGTGATGGGAAACATCAATTTTGCTTACAATATAGCGAACCATGTTCGTTACTCAATAATTTCTTCGGACTTTGCCAAGTAACAGTGTGTAATGCCCGAGCAAAGTCGACTTTGTGTAGTCTCCGACAACGCTCACAATATATTCATATACAGGGTGGTTGGTAACTGGTGGAACACGCGGAAAGGAGGTGATTCTACGCGAAAAAAGAAGTCGAAAATATAAAACAAAAATTTATAGAATAAAAAAAAAACGTCAATCGAGACAACGATCTACAGTGAGATACGTTATAACGAGACATGATAAAGTGCACGCGTACCGAGCGAAAGTTCAAAGTCGATTTTCTCGAAAACAAAGCCTCAAACGAAAAATTTTTATTCTATATTTTCGACTTCTTTTTTCGCGTAGAATCACTCCCTTTCCACTTGTACCACCAGTTACCAACCACCCTGTATATGGATGCGAGTCACGAATCAGTCGTTACAATATTTGAACTGGTTCTGATTTCTAATAATCTAGGAAAACAATATTTTAAATGAATGTTTATTAGTAATAAGTGAAAAATCCATATATTTGTGTAAATAAAACTTTTTAAAGTGTCTCTGTTTTCAAGGAATAATGTTTACCTTGCATAGATATTCTAAATGATAATGAAATATGTACAGTAGCGGACAAAAGTTTAAGACGATGATTTGTATTTGTATGGATTACAAACATCTTATACGCATATTGTTCTTCTACTCGGTTTGTCTCTTTGGAATAACATTGCTGTATGTTTGATCTTCGTAACCTCAGACCGTCAGTTGTCAAATACAAACAATATAAGAGTTACAACAGTTAGTTACCACTTAGCACTTGTAAACAGTGGACATTAGTTTAAGACGATCTGTGTAAAACGTGCGTATGAGTATAGGTTTTGAACATTTCGATTCTGGAATGTCAAAATCATTGTTTATTGTACCTTTTATTGCTTAAAATTCATTTAGATAGGAACAGACTATGGGTAAATCAAAGAATTTACTTGAAAACGAAAGGGAACTAATCGTAAGGCTGTGAAAGCAAAATAAAACCTTCACCGAAATAGCAAATATAGTGAACAGGTCAGAAACGACTTGTGAGCAAGCTTGGTATAAATTTTTAGAGGCAGGCATGTATTGCGATCAACTGAAAACAACGCCGAAAGTGAATCGCCGGATTCATCGATTGAGCGAAAAGGATCGCTTTCGTAGTGCAAATAATATTGTTGCGGAGATAAACTATAATAACGATACACAATTTAATGCTAGAACTGTTAGGAAAAGATTGGAAGACTTTAACTTAAGAGGGTGAAAACTTCAAAAGAAACCACTGCTGATTTCTAGGAATCGAAAAAGACGACTTGCATTTGCTAAGCTTATAAGCATTGGACAAATGAAGATTGGAAAAAGGTATTGTTTTCAGACGAATCGAAATTGAATCGCGTCTCTTCTGACGGTATACGGCATGTAGACATCGAATTGGCGAAAGTTTGAAAACACAGTGCGTTTTAAACTCTTAAACATGATGGTGGGAACGTTATGGTGTGTGCGTGTTTTTCTCGAGGCAGTCCTGGTCCGATATGTCGTATCAATGGAATTATAAACAGTTTTCAATACATAGACATACTCAAGAACACAATGTTACCTTTTGCACGCAACAACATGAGTGGTGATATTATTTTTAAAAATGATAATGATCCGAAGCACACGACTCGGGTGAAACAGTTCTTTGAAGAAGAAAATATTACCGCGCTGCCGTGACCGTCGCAATCACCAGACATTAATTCAATACGAGAATTTGTGAAGCATCATAAAAAAGACAGTACAAGGTTATAAACCGAAAAATTTAAATGAATTTTACTCTGCAATTGAAACAGCTTGGAGTAATATTATGGTAGAGTTTTCTTTTCTTATTTATTGATATTTACAATCAATTCTCGCATTGAGAATTTTCAGTAATTTTTTCTGGCGTGGCGCAGTGACATGGCTAAATATTTATAATAAGTTAATACTTATTATAGATAAGTATAATTTTTAAGTAAATGTTGTAAGTAAGTAAATATTACTTAATATAAATAACTAATTAAATCTAGTGTTTAGGTCTAGCGGGTAGATTACGGTACATCAATGTAAAAAATTAATAGATTCTATTAGCCAAGAAAATGTACCGAAGTGATAAGAAATAACGGATATGGGACAAAATATTGAATTTAAATAAAAATTGTGTATATTTTCTTACCAAAAATTAATATTTTTTGTGTAGTCAAACTTTTGACCGACGAAATATTATACAGATTTCGTTCCTTTTTTATAACTTAGCTAAGCAAAATATCAAAATGAAATCTTTTTTGTAAGTGTACAAACAAATGTCTAATTAGTTAATACCAAAAGTAGAACACTGTATTTATTTTTATGGAAAGTAAATCGATTATATGGAAAGTAAATTATTTATTTCTTCCATTTCGTCTTAAACTTTTGTCCGCTACTGTACATATATTTATATGGTATTATTTTATTTGCAATATATTTGTCCGAGTTATCGCGTCCTTCCTCCTATTCCCTACACAGGCAGCGCGGCGTGCACTGACATGTTGGTAGACAAAAATATTTATACTGCATTGTATTTATAATATGTATGATTGTTAATGTAATAATGAACTTTAGTAAATGTGTACATGCCAAAAGTATACCATAGGTACATGCCATATATTTTTGTAACTTTGGAAGTATTAATTGTTTGACCAATCTTTATTTGAACTTATTATTCCACTTGACGGACGTCGTTTACATTTGAAGTTCCAAAAGTTATATACACTATACATATTATATTTTCATACAACGATTTAAGAAGAAATATTTGTATATTTATATGAACGATTATATTCTGCATAACTGGGGCAAAGTAGAAAATAAAATTTCAGTGGCTATCTTTGTGTAACATTTGCTTTTAAGGCGTGAATTTTCGTACGATAATATATCTCGCTTTTGAAACAATTTCTCGAGAACTGCGTTCCGATTTCTCGAACGTGCAAACTCACCGTGTGTCGAGAAAATATCTGTTATGCATTCCGCAAAAGATAAGAATTTGAACGCTCTTTTTAGTTTGAATACAAATTTCGTTACGGTGCACGTATCGTTGGAAAGTTTGAATAAATACATGAGAACGCCTTTCTACAATTCATATAAAAATATCAATATTTCTTTCACGCTAAAAATTCTGGTGCGTGAGAAAGATACCGAAAATACCGATATATTGTACCATTTCTCTCAATATCTGTGAATTTGTTTTACTTTTATTACAATTTTCGGCGATGGTTTACTTTTATCTTCGTTATTGTTAAATAAATCTCACAAACTTTTGCAGTATTAAATAGAAGTATCTCTATTCTTTTTTTTTTGCTATAATTATTAAAAATTGATTTATAATATATAGTTAATGGACACATTCCAATGCAAGCCTCACAATATTACTATATTTAGTTCATTAAGTGTATATAAAGGATTATTTATTTAACTATTGGAATTTTTCACATGTACGTCGTTTTACTTAATCTATGCGTTTTTATACGGATAATCCATTGGCGTATGTCATAACAACATATAACTTTATTAAGATCAAATATATTAATGTTAAGATTACTAAAAATAAGCTACACTTAAACGAGTCGCTCAATAAATAGACATCAAAATTAAATTACTTTGGTTATATTGGTGGATAGTGATGAATAGTGAGTAAAGATTATCTATATATATAACGGTCACATTAGCGGACAGAATCCAGAGCTCTAAATTGTACTGAACAGAACTGCTTCGTACTTAAAATCAATATTTTCCTAAACTCCTGGATTTTAATCACACAATTCACGAATCTCGCCAACATTCGAAGTTACTTATTGTATTTATGATGGAAATAAATTATACATAAAAGTAATATTTTATGCCTTACGCAAGAGATTCCACGAATTTTGTGGATATTTAAGTACATGTATTAAATCCTATTAACATTAAAATAATATACTTTCTTCTTTGTAAGAAACATACATAAATATCGAGTTAGCAATTTTAAAAATGCATTACGTTTACCACCTTATTCAAAAACGCGTTGAAAGTATCGATTTTAAGGAACCATTTGTGTTATTCAGATAGGAATAAAGTACAGTTATGCCATTACTTGTTCCTGTATTCGGAACACACCAGAAAGTTTGCATTATTGATGATACGATTAGGTAGACCTGTCATGTTGTATTGTAAAAATGATCGTGCGTTTGAAATATTCGATATCGCCAGAGAATTTCGAATATCTTCAAAACGTAGTTTCTATTTGGCGGAACGTTGAAAATATTTTTCGCGGATGAGTAGCGTAAAACGTGGCACGTTGCGTGTTCAATATTTATTTTCTCTAGAAACATCCACTGAATTGAAAGTGGAAACCAGAAGATCACAGATTGGAAGCACTAAAATTTTACATTGCAATGTAGTTTTTGAAAAGTCGATGTAGGTACATATTTTCTGACATCGATAATTTATTGGAATTTTTGCGGCTACATAGATGAAAATAAAATATTTCTTCTTTTATTTGTAAAAAGTTTGAATATGTAGTGTATAATTCTTCCTCTTCTCTTATGATCGTAGAGTTCTATTGTACTAAAATTTCTGTATAATATGTATATACTCAAAGGGATTTTATATTTTTGACTGGTTAAGTACTTTAATGACATGCAAAAAAATTGAAAGAAAAAATACAAATCATTTATATTGATCGTATAATTAAATTTCATTTTACTGTGAACGTTTTACTATTTTGAACAGAATACTTTTGTGAAATCTGCAAGAGCTTTCAATTGTTTTTAATTTTAAAATAAACGAAGTGAGTAAAAATTCAAAAATAAAAGAATGTATTATGACATTCGAAATTGAGTTTATATTTATTAAATTCCTGAAATACAAATGTTGAAAAAATAAAAGTACTACTTCGTAGGAAAAGGATATTTGATAAATTCTCCATACTAAGCGTAACAAATATTGACTGGGAAATGTAGCAGTTTATTCTAATTATTTAATCCTTGCAAAATAAAATAAAAAATTCTTTTTAAAGAAATTTTCACGAAAATAATTAATTTTATATTAAATCTAAATTTCTTGTTAACAATTTCATGTAAAATTATAAACTAACGTTTGTCTTTAAATTTTTACGCAGTAATTTTTTGAACATAAAGATTAAGTAAAATCTCCTTGAAATATTATTCGAACATTTTGAAAAATTCATTTAACTTATATCAATTTTATTAATGTATAAGATACTTCATCCAATTTTTCACACTTAACATTTGTGTTACACTTAATATTTCCTATAATTGTCTTCTACAAAAGTTTAGTAATGAGGATCGGGGTCTGATAGTAATACTTTTGTTCTGTCAAAAAAGGTTAATAAGATAAAGCAGGTCAGCTTTATTTCTTAAATACGAAGTGCTTTTACTTTTATTTATGCTACTAGATACTTCGATTGACTTCAAATATAAATTTATAAATAACCACTTTTGTGTACTTGTCTTCTGTCTTTTCTTAATATAAATTTTAAATAAAGTACACAAGTTTGTTTAATTTATATTCTATCATACCAATGTTAAGTAGTGCACATGTACAATATATTCTTAGAAATTATGTAATGATATTGTTTTGATTAAGAAATTACAAAATAAATCCCACTCCAATCACGAACAAAATTCGAATGGAAATATTATTTATTTGTATTATTATTGTTAGTCTAATTGTAATGGTTATTCAAAAAGAATCTTGGGAAAGTAATGCGCTAAAGAAGGCATGATGAAGAAAGCATGATTTCTCGGTCGATTTTAATCAGAGCAATTACCGAACAACCAATGACAACAAACTCTTTTTTCCATGATGTCGCTAAGCAGCTCGTTCCTCGATACAACTTCATCGAATTAAGGCCATTGCAAAATTTCGGCTGGATCAAAGTTAATTCCCTTAATAATATTCGACGGCCCAGCTGTGTTCTTATTTGTCCTCAGTTGCTCGGTTCTTTTTGAAACCTTCCCACTCGATAGCTGTTGCTTCGTCAAGCACAGGTTTACTTGGTTAAGTGAAAAAACCTTGGCCTGTGACACACCAAAAACAGAAGCACGCAGAATAAAACAGAATAAGACGAAAATTGAAATCGATGTCTCTGTAAAACTTGGTTGGAGCTCGTTGTTTGTTCAACTACTAGTTCAAATCTGGTGATTTGAAAAGGAAAAGAAAAAGGTTTTATTGATTTAAGTCACGTTTAAATAGAACAAAAAATCTTAGAAAGTATTCGCTCTCATAAATAAATAACGTGTACATTATAGTAATATATACCTATTATTCACACATTTATACGTATATTGGTTTATAAATATGTCTACGTTGGTGCAGTTCAGCTGGAATGCCTCAGCTCTAAACGCGTAAAGATTGTAGAACACGCCTCTGTTGAATGTTATGCCGCATTCTAAATACAATCTTGAAAGATTCAAGAGAGGATATTACTTAATAAGTTTGAAATCCACATTTTTCAGACGCTCGATTGAATTTTTACTACGCTTTTACTACGTTCAACTGTTTATTTCAAGAATTTTTTAACTGCTTTATTCGTAACTCAACTGTTCTCTTGCAAAATAATGTTAAGTTTCATTATTTACAATGTGTTTAGGTGTGGTATATTTACATATACAGGGTGTCTGCAAAGGTCAGAGTAAAACATATTACGTGTTAACGAAGTTAGATAGGTAAAAAAATTCATATAAATTTATGTTCCATACTTTATTGAAATGCATTATTGAAAAGTTATAAGCAAACTGCGGATTTTCATGCATTTATAGGAAATTTGAAAAATACATACAATATGAAAACATATGTAAAATATACAAAGTGTAATGCTTTTTATAATAATCAGTAGGTAATCTCTGTCCCTGTACTCAAGATGCACTTCTGTAACGGGAATATTTGAAAGAGTTCGACAAATGGACTCTTCATTCTTGCGAAACGAAGGAATTTCGAACATTTATTATAACTGCTAAAATAATTAATAAACATTTTGAACTTTCTATCTGACTGCAGAATGTAAACATATTGTACATTGAATATACGTTCAGGATATGCATATATGTATGTTGTATGTAAATACAAAATGAATTAATATTTATGCGAGAAGAATTAAATTATATTATATAACATTTTGACGATTTTATTACGGGTTCACTCCATTAAAGTTTAAGTTTAAAAGTAATAAGTGTTCTATGATTTATCGGTGATAGGGTGTGAATCATAATTTTATAATCTAAGGGTGTATTTATTCCATTTACTTAGTAGGTAAATAAATAAAGACGAAATGCTTAGCTATTCTTCTTCAGAATAGAGATGTAATATACTCCCATTCCAAACTTTAATAATGCAAAGTGTATTCACATCTTTCTGCCTTCTTCATATCTCTTCACCTAACGATGAAGATCTGGCATCGTTGTAAAATATCTGCACCTATGTTGTGACTTCTAAATGGCTAAAGCTTAAAGGCTGGAA
Organism: Bombus impatiens; assembly: GCF_000188095.3. Classification (NCBI taxonomy): domain Eukaryota; kingdom Metazoa; phylum Arthropoda; class Insecta; order Hymenoptera; family Apidae; genus Bombus; species Bombus impatiens. Next base: position 102,707 of record NT_176610.1, read on the forward strand.
CGTGCCTCTATCTAAATACAATCTCGAAAGGTTCAAGATAAGAGGAACAACGGTGGTATTCGATCGACACCCAAGTTGACGTCAGATATTATGGAACATCGATTCATACGTGCCACATCCTCGTGTCTAGTTATCTAATCGCTTGGATTGCTTACGAGAAGCAACCAAATGGTGATCGATCTCGATGCAAGAAATCGATAATCTGAATTTTCGCTTGGAACAGATCGTGTTGCGGAACTGCAATTAACATAGTACACGATTTCAGCGACTGTGTCAGCCGCTCGCTCCGCGGTTATTAACATGGTTATCATTTCCTGAATGGATATCAATCACCCTAATGGAAATTCACGCGTAGCCATCGTTGCACGCAATCAGATCAGTTTATCCAAGTCGCTCGAAGAAGTTGGCCAGCTGTGGTTTCGTGCCGGAGATAGTTGCAAGAGTTTCTATGAAACTCGTCTGATATGATGAAGGGTGATGCGCCGTTCGAGAACCATGCCCTGCTAAATTTTCCAACAATTTAATCTTACCGGGCAGAAGGGAATCGCTCTGATATTGTTCGAGGCCTGCAAGTTTCTTGACGTGTTGACAAATACTGTGAGAGAGATGATAGGTTTAGTGATGAATTTCAGATGAAGACTTTGATGCTTGAAATATCGTTTTGTTTGGTTGTTGCGGTTTGATTCTGATATCTGTCAGCAGTCGATCTAACTGTTGGAGATTTGCTTTACCGAAGACTTTTCACCAATACTAAGATTGACTAGTGTAGTAGTAATGACATATGTTCTCTATGATTTGTATGAAGTAAGCTGCTGCCTACGTATTGTTCGATTTGAGGATCCCTGTGCACCCCGCTGCTTAAGTTGACCTAGCTTCGTTCGTGTAAGGAAGTCTGCTCGCGCACAAGGATATTTCGGCTAATTTTTAATTGTCAATAATTAAAAACGAAGCCAAAAATGCAATTTTTTAATACGTGATTTCCATCTTATTTTAGCTTTAAAAATCATCCCTAAAAATTTTTTATACCTGTAACCGAACATCTTGTATATTAGAATACTTATGGAAACCAACATAAAACGGAAAGTTATTAGAAGTCTATTTATTTTGTTTGCAGTATTGAAAAATTAGGAATCTATATATTCCATACTATAATAAAAATATTATCAGCTGTAAATAAAACAAGCTTTTCCTCATCTGCATTTTTCTCTTTCCATCATTGATAGATTTTAAGTAATCTTGACATTTTTAATATTAGATATTTCGTTATATGTATGTAGCATCGGGGAAAAGGGCCTAAGAAACATCGAGTTAACCATGAACAATGTCGCGAGAATCGAGGCACCGTCGGGTCCATCAATGTGTCGTCGGTATTTTCAAGCGCATAGTTTTATAGAAAAGGCCTACGTGGCCCTAGCAAAGAGCGTCTGCGGAACACGTGTGTGGTGGGCCTAGGAAAAGACAAAGAGTTGCTAGAACGGCCAGAATACGAGTTGGGAGGGCGCAGTGTGTCGGTTGAGAATGGGGAGTGTGAGTTGAGAAGTCGCGGAGTGTGAATCGAGAAGTCAGAGAGTATATGTGGAGGAGCCGGAGAGTATAATAATAAGACGTACGACGAGATTGTAATCAGTCCTTTGTATTGAGTATCGCTTATTAAACTACACTAAACTCTAAATAAAACATTATTACTTGTCCTTACTCTAAGATCCATATAAGTTAGCACATGTAGTATATTTCGTTGGTTGTGTTCATTTTATAAATGACTTTATGAGCAAATTTTCAATAATTTCCTCTAAACTTCCTATCTAATTTATTTAAAACTTTCTAATTGAAATTTGAAGCAAGAAATGGTGGACGTCGATATAATATAAATGTCAAGTAATTGTTCTAATAGGTATGAACGAATGTTAAAATTTTATAATTCTCATTACCAATATCAGTTATCTACAGCCAAAAAATGTTTTTACCATTGGTTATAGTTATTCGAAACCATAAACAAATTTCCGTCATTGATACTGTGTAGTTACAAGCAACCAAAAAAGATTTTAATCGTATATAATGGGTAATTTTAATCAAAATCATTTTACTAAAATATTATTTCTTAAGATACAATTTTTTTAATTTGGTCATAATAATTATGGTCTCTGTGAGACTTCGATTCAATTAGATAAAAGTGGGAGAAATTCTTCCGTGTAATCTTCGATTGGTCAGACCGTCATATCTTGCTAATGATCTTTCAGAAATAACTGTGCAGCGGCACACGGGTCAGGACAATTCAAATCCTGTTGTTGTTTTGCCTCGGAGTATTAAGACCGTTAGGTTACAAATATGTAAGAACTGTTGAGGTTATTCGATGTGTAAACAGAGAAAACACGTGGATAAATTGTAAGACAGAAAATATATTTAAATAGAAGTGTAATTATAAGTAAGAATACAATTTTAGCTGGTCCAGATCCGCACGCTAGCTGTGTTACCCAATAACTGAAAACTCCGAAGCCAACTACCGTTTATGGTCTGACTTTGTCGCGGTCTTTTGTCTACGCGCTGTCGATAGCTTCAGTGCTTGAGAAAACTAAAAAGGCCAGATGTGGAGTTTTCTTATAAGTGGTGACCACTTCAACAAGAACAAATAAACTCTGGGCAAAATAATGTCGCCGCTACATACAACCGTCAAACGTAGACGAATTCAAATTTTCCGGTTTTCCCCCGACCAATATAAATACTAGACGGACGCGATCGCGAGCGAAGGAGTTTTCGAACAGTATCGAAGAGCGTCAACGAGTATAAACGAGTACCGAAGTGATCCACAGAGTTTCTCCGACCATTTATCGAGTATTTATTCCGCAACTTATATTTGTACCAACGACTCACAATTCGTCTCTAAATAATTTATTTATTTATTCAAAATATATTTGACGGACTGCGACAACAATATTTTGCTCTCGTTATTTCCCTCAACCTAACAACGACTAATTCTCCACAACTACTTTACGCTTTGTGCTCGTTTAATGAAAACACGATAGAAAATTAAAAACATTGATACAGTTACTGACAAAAATCATTTTAAGTGCTGAAGATCCGACTCAAAAATAGCTTCTTGTCTGTGAAAACATGCGTCGTAAAGTCACTTATGTAAATACTCGCATTTTTTGTTTCTTCAAACGGAACAATATGGGATATTATATAAAAAAGGAGAGCTTGATAATAACTTCATGAAAAAATGTCAAACGGTACCTATATTTTTAATAAATGTTGTATAACAAATTATCAACTAAATAATCAATTAAAAAATAAATATGTGGATATTACTATAGTATAACTTCTTTCTTCAATAAGCTTCTTTCATCCTATTTATTTCTACGTTAATGAATATTTAAATGAGAGTGAATTTCTGAGATCTAAAATGCTAAAATACAATGTAATTAAACTGTGAAATATTCAAAAATGATGGATAGATTTAATGGAATTTTGGATGATTAAATGGACGATTTAATAAAACTAGGATGTAATGCAGAACATAATTTGACTTATAGATGAATTAAAGCATATAAGGGAGCAATATAAACGTTATAATTAATTTGTTCCTTTAATACACAATAATTTGAAAATATACGATATAAATTGAGATTCAGAGGGGTAATGTTGTGTTTAATCAGCGTTAATGTATAGTTTGCAAATAGTATTTGTAGGATTAGGAAATATATGTATAATATTAAATAAATTAAAATTTTTCGCCGCTATAATTTGATACTTTCTAGCATATGTTCATATATTTCTGCTTATTGTATGAATTTATATTTATGTTTAATCTGATTGAATTTATATAAAGAAGGAAATATTAAGTCTTATGAGATGTTAAGTATTTTTCCTGAATTATGAAGATACAAAATTAGTCAAAATAGAATTAAGTTAATAAAATTAAATGAAATTATATTTCTAATGATTTAAATCCTTTTTTACTTATATGAAATATACTGAAATGTAATATATGTATTTATAAATCTTAAATATTTTGTGAAATTTGATTGTAATCTATCTTGATATTAATATCCAGGAAAAATAAAGACTTTTATTTACAAATCATTTAAGTCCTGTATTTAATATCAAACAAATAATCTTATAGTAAAAGAAGAAAAGATATTCAATTAAGATTACTTTCAAATTATCATTAAATTTTGGAAGAAGAAAGTAAAGTAACATGTTATTTAGTAATATACATAAAATATTTAACCTTTCTTAAATAAAAAAATAGAAAAACTTTATTCTTGCATTTTATTCCATATATTAATAGAGTTTAATACAAACTCTCTTTATGTATATTATAATTACTATATATCAACGTCACTGTTGTTACTTATCTAAATATAGCTGAAATATCCACACGACGAATATAACGAGATTTTCTATGTTAAATTTATATTTTTTCTCAATAAGAAAAGGCGGTTTATTGAAAAATGTGATGTTCTTCCATTCAGAAGGAAATTGTTTTACCTTGATGTTATGAATGAATCATGAATAAACTGCAACGAAGTTTATCAATCAATCAAGCTTATGCGTTCCCCATTACCATTCGACGAATTATTTCATTTCCATACGTGGATTTTTCCTTGCGATTTGTTAATATAAAGAAATACATATAAACTCGTTTCAGCCGCCAGCAAGCCGCAGTGACGTTTTAATTATACGAAACAGGACCGCGGTATGCGGATGGCAGTATGTAACACGTTTCATTAAATTTGCAATGCAATTAAAATAGACTTTCATTGGATGCATGACTCTCTAGTTAAAATCGTAGCAATTTTCGTGTAACTCGTAATTCGTTCATTAATTACTTTTATTAAACTTGCATTTCTCTCGATCATTTTAATATAATTATCATATTATATATAGTCAGTCCATAAAAAGAAAGGGAGGTACAGCAACACATAAGAAGGGTAGTCAGAGAAAGAAGGGAAAAGGGTGAATATGTAAAGATAGGATACAAAAAATTAAAAATAGAGAACAAATGGTACAACGAAAATGAAGAGAAGGCTGAGAAAGAAAGAAAGAGAGGGGAAGAAAAATTTAAAAAGGGGAAAAGGGGGCTACAAAGGGGATGAAAATGTGCTTCTGGAATGTAGCGGGGCTAATAAATAAGGACAAGGAGGTGTGGGAATATCTGAAGACATTCGACGTAATCCGACTCACGGAAACATAGATAGAGAAAGGTAAATGGGAAAAATTAAAATATAGACTACCCAAAGAATTCAACTGGAAATGCAGGGCAGCAATGAGAAGAGAAGAAGTAAGGAAGAAAGGAAGAGCAAAGGGGGGAATAATAACGGGTATAAATAAAGAACTAAGAGGAATAGAATATAAAGAAATAAGTGATAATATAGTTGAAAGAAAAATAATATACAATGACAAGACGTATAGGATAATGGTGGTTTATAATCAAGATACAAAAGGGACATGGAAAAAAATAGAGGAAAGAGTAGACTGAAGAGAAGAGGAAGTGATGATCATCGGCGGAGACTGGAACGCAAGAACGGGAGAAGAGGGAGGGCCGATAAACGAGGACCTAGGGAAAGAAAAAAACAGACGATCAAAAGACAATAAACATGGAAGGAAGAACACTGCTAAAATATCTGGAAGAGAGAGGAAGGAGAGGAGTGAACCTGTATTGGGGGAGAGGAAACTCAGTAATAGACTATGTGATTGGCAATCAGAAGGCGACAGAAGAAATAATTGACATGAAAGTAGGAAAAAGAACAGAATCGGACTACATGCCGTTAGGAATAGAGATAGGAGGGCCGGAATTACAAAAAAATGAGGAAAAGAAAGAAGAAGAGAAGGAGAAAAGAGAATGGACAAACGCAAGTGTGGGAAAATACTTGGAGGAATGTAAAGACTGGATCTGCAATGGAAGAACAGTAGAGGAAATGTGGACAGAAATCAAAAAGAAGATAAACAAAGCAATGCCAAAGAAGAAAGTGAAGATAACGAAATGGGTTGTGGGAGAGAAAGTGTGGTACGATAAGGAGTGGACAGAGGGGAAAAGAGAGATGAGAAGGAAGGTGACAAAGTTTATGAAAGGAAAATGCACTAGAGAAGCGCTTACAGAGGAAAAAAAGGCATTCAAACAGTGGTGCAAACAAATAAAAGAAAGACACGAAGAAGAAGAAATGGAGAAAATCAAGAAGATCAAAACAGAACAAAAAGCGTGGAAATACATTAATAAATATAGAAGAAGAAGAGAAGGCATAGATGAAGAAATAAGCGAAGAAGAGTGGAAAAATCACTTTATGGAAATTTTAGAAGGAACAGAGCACAAAGAGGACAGAAAAACGGAAAAGCATCGAGCAGAAGAGAAAATAATAGAGGAGAGAGAAGATAATATAGAAAAGGAAGAGGTGATCTACCAACTAAGAAACTTGAAGGAGAAGAAAGCAATGGGGGAAGACGGGATAGGAAATGAGGTATGGAAGTATGCACCGAAGGAAGTGGGGGAAGCGTTATGGGATTTGTTAAGGAAAATATGGAGTGGGGAGGAGATACCAGAAGATTGGAAAAAGGGAGTAATATGTCCGATATACAAGAAGGAGGATAAGAGAATAGCGAAAAGAGGAGTAACATTAATGGACATAGCATACAAGATCTACGCAGGGATACTGGACGAAAAACTGAAGGCAGAGATTGAAACCAAACTAGAAGAGAGCCAATTCAGATTTAGAAAAGGAAGAGAAGTGACCGACGCGGTATTTGTAATAAACCATATCATAGACAAACAATTGAGTAGAGAAAAAGGTAAGCTATATGTCTGCTTTGCAGACTTAAAAGCGGCGTTCGACAGGCTAAACAGAGAGAAATTGGAGGAAAAAATGTGAAAAATGAGGATTAGCGAAAAACTAATTAGAAGGATAAAAGAGTTGTACGCAGAAACAAAGAATGTGGTGAGAATCAAGAGCCACAACACAAAAGAATTTTGGACAGTGAGGGGAGTTACACAAGGGTGCCTGTTGAGCCCGACGTTACTCAATATCCACGTGGCAGGGCTGGAAGAAGAATTAAGGAAAGGACAAGCCGGGGGCATAGTGGTAGGAGAAAGAAAGGTATGATCATTGACATATGCAGACGATATTGTGCTGATCGTGGATAGAGAAGAGAAGCTAAAGGAAAGAGATTCAAAAAATTTTTAAAAGAAAAAGAATTGGGACTGAGTACGGAAAAGACCAAGATAGTAGTTTTCGAAAAAAGAAAGAACATGAGGAGGCACAGAAAATGGAAATAGGGAGAGTGAGAATTAGAAGAAGTGGACGAGATAAGATACCTAGGGTACATACTATAGAAAAACGGCAGTAATAAGAAACACATACAAGACAGGAAAAACAGAGCAACAATAGCAATGAAGAAAACATGGAGCGTGAGAGAAAGAATTTTCAAACAGGACTACAAGAGGAGAATGAAGATGTTTGGAGCACTGGTAGAGAGTGTGGTGCTGTTTGGAGCAGAGGTATGGGCCTGGAACATGGAAGAAAGACTAGATAGAATATAAAGAAGATATGTGAAATGGATCTTAGGTTTAAATATGACAACACCGAATTATATATTGATAGAAGAATGGAAGCTAACAGAAATCAAAGAAAAAGCATTAAGAAGAACAGCAAGGTACGAAGAGAAAGCCCTAGAGTCAAAAAAGGAATTAGTAAAGGAGTGCATAAAGGAAAGGGAGAAAAACTGTGAAAATGGACAAGAAGGGAAAAGAACAAGAAAGAGAAAGAAGGGACTAAAAGAGGTGAGAAATGGAGGGACACAGATGGAAGCAAGAGAAGAGCAAGGAAGGATGACAGTCTACCAAATTATAGAAGAAAGAAGAAAGAGAGATGCAGAAGAGAAGAAGAAAAGGATAAGGAAATCCAAGTATAATATACATTATCAAAATACTTAGAAGGGAGGATGAAGTGGAAGGATAGAAAAATATTAGCAAGATTCAGACGTGGAAATGAGACCAAAGCAAGGGAATACTGGAAAAAAGAGAGGAAAGTAAAGATGCAGACTATGTAGAAGGAAAGAAGAAGACCTGAGACATGTAATAGAAGAATGCGAAGCAACGAGAGGACCAAAAAATATATCGATGAAAATGGTTTTAATTCAGAAGTTCCCATTTACAATAAATAATTCAAACAATATTCTTATGTTCACTTTGTTTGTTTCTTTGTTCCGTTCACTGTATGTATAGATATGATTGTCATAGAAAATTTCGTCTTATACATTTTAGAGAAAATGGTTCGGTAATAAAATTGTATTACAGAGTTTGCAAAATATTTCAATTTACCAAATTCAGTCAAACTTTATATATCTTGTTCTTGTTTATTTATGTACGCGTTTCAGAGACAAATATTTTAAGCCGCGTTTTACTTAGAATAAAATAATTCATAAACATTCAATCCCAACATTCAACTCTTCTACGTTATGGCGATTTATCATGAAATCAAGCCTGGTGTTCGAAGACTCTGTATAAATACATATAATAATTTAAATATCCACATTCATTAGTTACAACGACTTACTTGTGGCGAATTCATTTACGTCATGAATTTATCCTAAGTTTTCGCAATTAAGATCGAATCTCATTGTAATTTATGCTCTTGAAATCTGTACAAAAGTAATGAATTTGAATAGGTACACGTTTTCTCGTGTACGATATATATCGGAACACTGTAACGACTGAATTAATCGGTCACTCTGAAGCGTGCTTGTCCGTATAATTCGATTATTTTCCTCGTTCTCGGCTGTCTGGTTTTAGCAAATGCCCCAAAATTCGTCCTAGTATCGATCAGAATTCCTCGCGTTACGTAATTCCGGATAATTAACTGGTATCGAACGAACGAGATTGTACTGACTCCGATATTTGTCCACTACCGCTTTCCTAGAGAATGAACAGATTTTAGTGCATTAAATCTTGCAAATGTAGTTACGTATTGTGTCTAGTTTATTATGTATGTTAATACTTTACTTTATTATTACTTATATTTTGTTAAATATGTTAGTAAAGTAATTAATTACTACAGTAGAATATTATTAAATTTTTCTTCTATGAAGTCACAATTTTAATGTACTAAAATCTGTATATGCTTTGTTATTGTTTGCGTTAGATATTTTGATTTCGCTCATAAGCGAAATTATATTTTGACGCTACCTACACATTAGTATATATGTTTGTTCTTAATTATGGACATTGAGGTCCAATTAATAAAATTAATGGAAAATTATGGCATTATTAAAATTAGGTAATTCTCCTTTTGTATCAATCTGTATAAGTTGCTTCATAGGATAATTTCTATTATTAAATCAAATTGCGTTGCATGTATTTGTGTATACTATACAGGATATTCTATAGGCCTTTACCGCTAAATGGTGCCAATATAGGTTCATGAATATTTTGTTAAAATGTTATATCATAAATATGAAATAATAATAGATTGCTTTTTATCTGATATAGCGCAGAAATGATTTGTGATATTTTCTTTGACTTCATTTGAAATTATTGGTCATTCTTACGAATAGAAAAATGAAATAGATAAAAAATTGTATCTATCATATCAGAAATTTCTTTTTTTCTTCAATCGTCTATAGTTATAGTATCTGCTTGCAAAAGCTGTTGGCAATGCACACAAATTAAAAGCTACGATTATAAATTATTATATAATTTGGAACATTTTAGGTAATCTAGTAATTCTTGTACTGATCAACTAGTTTTTAAATTGCCCCTAATTGGATGATGAAATTCAATGATATTGTGTATTGCTGTCTATTATATATATAGAGTAGTACATGTGGAGAGAATATTTCTTGCACTGCAGCAGGATGAGATATTTTACTATTATTAATGTAGCGTTGAACGATTAAAATACTGTACATTAATCTCTAACACGTATTCATTTTTACAACTTTTTCTAAAGTTCTTAATAAATAAATATCTGTAATATTTAATGTAATATGTAATGTAAAATAAATGTAATATTTGGTGATTTAGGAAAAAGTCGGTCCTCTTGGCCCTGTTCATTAATGCTTAATAGTGTTCCTTTAACTATTGCATCGAATAAAAAGCCAATAACGTTAATTCGTATTTTTAAATCTTTAACACAATATTTGTTAATGCGGTAACTCTATAGAAGCTTTTACCATGTTGCGCAAAATTTACTTCTACTATAACACGTTTTGTTAGGAAGTCCTACATTATCTCTGGATATGCAGTTACGTATAACACAGAGTATTGTGATATACTTAAAGCTATAAAATTCTTTCATGTTTAGTAACTTCACCTTGAATTATGATATTATATTGTATTATCACTTTAAATATTACATTCAAGGTAAAGTTACTAAACATGAAAGAATTTTATAGCTTTAAGTATATCACAATACTCTGTGTTATACGTAACTGCATATCCAGAGATAATGTAGGACTTCCTAACAAAACGTTTTCCTAACAAAACCTGTTATAGTCGAAGTAAACTTTGGCCAGTATGATAAAAAATTCTTTCTGATGTAAGCTTACCATACTGAAATACCTAAATTAAAATTTAAATACGATCTACTAAATCTTAAAAATTTTTGTTCATAGAGCATGAAAATTCTGTCATTGTACGATAGAAAAATTTAATAAATAAATCATCATTATATTGAACTCAAACCATCATATTATTATCTATTAATCGTAGAAATTTTAATCCTTTGCGGTCGGATGTCGCCACTTGGTAGTACGATTAGAAAAATATGTCGATCACAAGAGGTTAATCCTTAATTACAAATATCTATATTATAGACATTGCCATAAACGAATAGTTTTTCCGATTATTTGACTATCTTATTTATGTATCAAGTTATTGTGTTATAAAACTTAATATACTATTTTGTTCAGGGAAATATATTTGTTTGTCAAATTTTTTTACAATTAAAATATTTAATAATAGAACTATTAAAGCCTAATTATTCAAATCCTCTACTACATTTTGATAATAAAATAATAATTTAAACTTCTCTAAGAAACATGATATACAGTAACATTTATCATTACTCTAGCATTTATGAACGAATTGTTTAGGTTGAAGTATATTACTTTGCGTATCGCTTAATAGTATTTTCATATGATTACAAAAATGTTACATTATAAGAACGAAACGTATTGTCAAAATATTCAGAAAGAAGTAGTTTTGTAATAAAGGAATCCGTACAAATACTTTTTGCAACAACTGTATCCATCTACTTAAGAATTAAAGTAACGTTTTACAGTTTGCCAAAAGTATTTAGACAAAAATAAATGCCGAAAACAATTCTCAATTGCTTTACATTATGATACGTAGTTTATTTCAAATTATTGATGCCATCGTTATTACCACATATGACACAATAATGAAGTGAAGCTATTTTTGAATGTAGCATTCTCATATAGTGTCTTAGCAAAGTACATTCTCATTAATTCTCGTTAAAGAACATTCTGGAAAAGGTAGTTGAAATGATCCGATGTGATCGCTAGAGTTTTCAGAAATCCGTGTCTCTCGCTCCAAATATCGTAAAAACTTTTACATGAACCAGGAGTTTCCGAAAGATAAATTTGATTGTAACAGTTCAATAATCGAAAAGTAGAACCTGAAGTACATTTCGTAACGGTGCATAATTTCGTCGATTGCATATTGGTACCTATCCTTTTCGGAGAAAGGCATGTTAAGGGCGACACCGGTTAGATACGCTGATTGGTAATTGGAATTGTTGAGTATCAGCCAATCAACCCGTATCCAGCGTAGAATCATCACAAGGACGTACTGGAATTTTAGAACATAGCGGAGCAATCGACGAGCCATCTCATGGCACGATGTTAATTAATATCTTGTTGTACGTTTGTATTTATTTAATAGACAGATGATGATCATAAGAACAACCACAGGAGAATTTATTATGCGTACATCTCCATTTTCATTCGCCAGTTGGCCAATTTATTTTTGTGTCAATGTTGCACAAGTGATCGATCTACCAATCCATTGGCATTCAAACATCATTACCACGTGCTTTGAATTTCGATGGCGCATACGATGCGTATGCAAGAGCCAGGCAATACGTTGGCATTAAAAAGTGCAAGTGCACGACGTGTTACCGTTGTCTACGACTTAGATCGCTTAGAAACGCTTTACCTTACAAGCAATTGCTTCTGAATCGCCGTTTATTGACACGTAACCAGTGCAGCTATTACGGCAACAGCGTAAGGACTGAACACTTTTTTTCATGCTGAATATTTTCATACGCAAATTTAATCGTTCATTCATTCACTTTGTAATTGAGATATATCAACGTTCAAAGATTTAAGATTACTTGTTTGAAAAATAATGGATTAGAGAATGGGAGATGTGATCATAATTAAATTGTTTGACAAATTGTTACGTACAAAAAGATACAAATAGATCATTGAAAGTTTATATGATAGATTTGAATTAATAAATTAATATATTAATCAGATAATGGAATCCCTTACACTGTCTATTTTAAAAAGGAATAGTAGGGATAAAGAGTGAAGGAGAAGTATTATGAAGCAAATAGTATTATATGATTATATTACCGATGATACTTTAAGGAGAATAATATCACTAATGATAGTAAAAGACGAAATATGTTATACACGTAATATTATAGTAATATCTTTTTAATTAGGTACTTAGGTCTCATATTCTATCTGCTACTAAGTTGTACTAATTGTTTAACATAATATGGTATACTGTATTGAATTACTTTCTGTTTGTACGTTAAAGCATCTGAATTTTAATTTCTTTAATTTCAATACTTTGTCCTTTAGTTTTATTACTATTTTATAGTTTTAAAGTGTTTTAAAGTCTAACAATTAGTATACTACGTCTCTCCTATGTTATTATATGTACACCATAATATCAATTTTATATGAAAGTAACGATAAAAATATACCGCGCAGTTGAAATAAATGTATTAGTTATATAGACTGCTATTTACGTGATATTTCTTTCATATGTGCTGTGTACTAGATACAATTTGCGCAACAAATAGAGTGACGAGATATCTAGCACAATTTCTACAGTATGGAAAGAAACTTTGCAACAAAGCACAGTTGTTAGATTTCTATCAAAGTCTCTGATTAGAAACAGTGTTCGCGTCACGTTTGTTTACAAGACCTTCAAGGTTGAGTGAATTCATTAAACGAGTTCAAGAAATAGAGTCAATATTACGATTAAAAAAATTTTTTTATTGCTAATCTAATGATATATATATATCATTCAGTAACATATTTAGATAATAAGATAGTCGATAATAAGATAATAACAGGGAAGTTCAAATGTAATTAACTTTAATTCGTATTATGGGGTATATTAGGTAAAATCTAGCATTATATATAGTATCATCTATATATAATAGAATTATAATGATATAATTTATTAACTGTAGTAATCTATAATATATTTAAATACATTCGCATTGCGATATATAAGATCAAATGCAATCACTAAGTTATACTTCAAAATAACTAATTACAAAATAGAGTATATAATTTTTTATCGAATATTTCTTCACATATTTTTATATTAAGTTAATATATTAATCTCAATTTTATCTTCTATTAATTTTTTATTGAATTGTATTGGATATTGAACAAGACTTGTATAAGCTAAAATTTTAAGTTGGAAATATTAATTTTACTCCTATATCTTCATTTATTTAATTCAATAATATTCACTAGATAACTATTATTTTATTAATATTCCCTTCACTATTTATGAATGTTCACACATTCTTACGACTAGGTATGTGTTTACTTATTATGGATCGCATTCTTGTGTTTCTTTTGTTTACATATTCCTTATGTTCATTGCTTCTATACAATTTCACTTATTAAAAAGAAGTAGTTTTTGTAACTTAATTCAACAAAAATATTTATAAACAGTAAATATACCAGTGCAAGTACATAAGTGCATTAACGATTAGTAAATCATGAAACTATAATAATTTACTTCCTAATAATTAACTAGATAAATTTTAATTAGACTGAATTAACTAGATAAACTAAATTACCCGAGGATAAGATATCGAAAATGACGTAACAAGCACCTAAATATCAGAAACAAAAAGACATCGTGAACCACCGGTGAACCAGTTTCCACGAGTGTGACAAATACTCATTCCCCTTTTGAAAGAAGAAAAGAACACGATCGAGAAGTCTTTTTCAAGAAACGTTGTTTGGTTGACCCACACTACAAATGAACTTCTCAGAAAATCGAGAATTCTCGATGCGTGTTTACACGCGCATTTACGAGCTAACAGCCCACTGTTACCAAAGGGACTGATGTCTCTGCAACGGTGTCATTGCATAATATGTCCTAGTCTAGAGTAACGCATTGGCAGCGAGAGACAGAGAATCCAGATATGAGAGGAATAGCAGACCATGCAAAGTATATGTAGTGTTCTGGCACATCATGCTAATGTTCTATTTTGCATACGCTACTCGTGCAGTTTCAGCCAGGGTTAATGCCGCGCCACTCATTTTATGTCAGTCGAGATAGCACATGACGAAGATTTGCTTTCGTAAGTCGTTCAACTAGAGAGGTTACACGATGTTACCGGGCAGATAGAGGAAAATAATTATTTTAGATTTATGGACTTTAAAGGTTCAATGGCGAGTTTCTGTGAAGAAGAGAGAATAGCACGAGGGGTGAATATTTTTTTACATACATAAGTTAATGGATAGTTTCAGTTAAATCATTGTTAAGGTATTATTAACTGGGAAATTATGTAAAAAGCCGATGCGTTCTCGATTTCCATGATTTTTAAATATGTTGTAAAAATCGACACCTTTGACAAATTTTCCTGATACACTTACTGCCGCATTCTCTTAATTTTCAAAATATTGATAAAAAACTGCCGATATCACTATAATAAATTCTGTCCATATGTGTCTATCTATGATATAGCCACAAGCATAGCCGATACGTTTGTCGCCTCGCTTAATCTCCGTTTACATGAGCTATAAACAAAAGATAAAAATTAGGTTTGGGTTAAGCCGGCGGTCGGTAATCAATACTGATGCATGCGTTGTCGTAAATGTACAATTATAGACAAAATTCACTGTAGTGACACCAACATTTTTTTACGAATATCTCGAAAACTGAGAGAGTGTGGCGGTAACATGTATAGAGAAAAGTTGTTAAAACTGTTGATTTTTATAACATATTAAAAAATCATCGAAATCGAGAACACATCGGCTTTTTAAATAATTACCGGAATTTCTTGTTATCGATTTATTGCTTTTAACTGTTAGAAATTTATTTTTATTAATAGTTTAGAGTTTTATACGACATTAAGTGCCCACAGTATCAATACATCCATTTAATATCCAATGAAATTTCACTTTTGAATTTCTTAAAAATATTTCGATTTATATTTAAAAAAACCTTTTACTTAGTTTAAAATTTGCATAACGAAATAAAAGTAAGTAATTTAGAATTCTTTCAGAACTTTATAAAACTTCAAGTATTACAAAAATGTGATGTATATAAAATGGATCTAAGAAAATTGTGGTAATAGTAAAATATATATTTCACAGGCTATTAACATTTTATTTTTTCGACTACTAAGAACTATGAAAGTTTTATTTACCTCTAATAGTCAATAAATTCATTACACGAATAAAACTTAATATATTAATCTTTATGCATATAAAGAATATTTATGTTATTCTTAACTAGACCATATATAGTAATACAGTTTACAATTACATTTTTCTTTTCATTGCAAACATTATTACGATGCATCGAACTAGTAATTGCATAGTCTCCGAATATTAAAGTTATTCTCTTTACCATCATTACCATTTCAACAACCACATTTCGTAAGAATCTAATTAATTGGTTCTCATTAACAACGACTTGACAACTTGATAATCCGAAACTCTCTAACACCAGATTCGATGTTGATAAAACCTTCACTGACATCAAATGGTACCGATAGTCAATTTTTTCTCGTAACCGGATCTAGCTTTAACGTAGTCCAATCATCGAGCAGCCGGCAAATTAGTCAGAACTCGAATCAGGCTCATCTGAAAATTAGAATTCTAGGTTGAAGCGCGAAGATTTACCGCGGCAGTCAGCCAATTTAAGTGGAAATTCGAACGGACAGACGAATGACCGGGCAAAACTGGTCTCAAAGGGAATTGCCAGAGAGGCAAATTAGTCGAGCAGGAAGCAAGCCTCCTTGTAGACGTCTTGTTAAGATCAGCCTCACTTTCTCATACCCTTCTCTTTTTCACTGAGGGAGCTGTGATGAAACGTATAATTAATAGCCTGTTGAACGTGACAACCTTGTGATAATAATTTTGTGCGAAACGATCATTCTCGCTTATAAAAGCATATAAATCGAGAACTTCTCTTTTTCATTTTCATCTATTTCTTCATCCAAGTGTTCGACAGATGTTGTTTTATCGAGGCAAATTAAAAATGAAAATTACGATCGTGTCATTTCAATTACGTTGTGTATTTCTGTCATTAAATTAATAGATATTAATTGATTATAGGTACTGATTGAGACGTTTGGTAACCGATGAACTCTTTGATTTTGAACAATAGTAAATCGAATAAGTAACATATACTACAATTATATAAGTTAATTTTATTGCAAAAATTCAAGAGGAAGGGATTGAATATAATACATAAATTTGATAATGATCGACAAATATCGAAAATATAGAATTTGTAAATATCAGAAGTTCGCATAAAGGATAATATATGGATAGTAAATTAGTACTCAAAATCTTGTATTTATTTGGAAAATAAGAATTGATTAACAATAAGTTATTTATAAATTAATTAATAGCAAATTCAAACTGTTTAAATCTTCAATAAACGACTGTCGTACAGAATAAAAAATAATTAGGTAGTCAAGGAATTAATTAATTTTTCGTTAAAATATTCCACAAAATAAGATTTGATAAAGTTAAAATTTAGAATTGGAAAGTTAGAAATTAAACATGAAATTGTGCAAGTGATATTATGTTAAAAAATAATAAAAAATGAATATAGTAGTCAATCTTTAACAATATTTCGTTCTACAAGAGTGATTTTTTTTATAGTAGAACACTCTACAGTAGTATTGAACACTCAAAGATTACATATGTTTATCTTTTGTGTACATACTTAAAAGATAAATTTTCTATTTCTAGTAAATTTATTCAATAGCCATTAATTGATTTTTTAATATTTAACTCACGTAATTTGATACGGAGTTGATAGTGTTGATTGAGAATTGAATTATGTTATGAAAAATTGACACAAATAATAATGTAACATAAAGGTTGGTTGGCATAGGTTGACTTAAGTGATCAAGATTGATACTTTCCTGTAAACGTCGTCCTTACGCATTTGTGTCAGTAGAGCAAACTAGTCAATTTCAGTTATTTTAGATTGAATGATTTATTACATACAAGCAACGGCGAATTTAACCGACAGGATAGTGTCTTAAATTTAACATACTCATTCAAGGTATTTATGATTATATATGACATTTTAATTAATTTATGATCTATATGAAATGTATAATCTAAGTTTCTAATTGCATATGTATAAGTAACTTTAATTATAATTGTTTTATGGAGTTTCTCACGTGTATTGAATGTTTATATAATTATTTAAGTAACTCAATTAAATTTTATTGCTTTACGAAATTAGTAAAAGCCATAGACAGATTTGTCGGGAAGAAGATAAGGGATGTTTGATGTATCAGATATAACAATTTCTTAATTGCATTACTCCTGATTATCAAAGATAATTGTAGCCTTGTTGACAATCTTACAATACAATACAATCTTAACATCGATATCTAGTATATGTATTATAAATGCCGTTATCACGGATATCGTTTTACGTTTTATGACTATTTCCCACCAGGTTTTTAGATTTTTTCGAAACGTTCTTTGGATTCTTTCGAAATAGAAAGAACTAAGATTGTCCTTCACATTTTTAATCAAGAATGTGCTATGTATAATATAATATAGATTTCATAGATCCATACCTTTTAAATTTTAGTGTATTGCCTCTTTTTTATAAAAGCACTTCAAAAATATATTTCTATTTTTAACGATTAATAAAAAAGAATTTTTCCCATAATCCAAAACAACGTCGGTATTGGAAAAATTTTCGGACACTATATATTCGGTTCATTTATATAGAAAATATTTCAGCTTTAGTAACTAACTCAAGTACTATAAAAGAAGGACAACGTTCTATTCCAAGAAAGGTCCTCCCCTCGTTTTCCGCCGTTCCTTTTTCTTCGGCCGTTTGATTGCCGCGTTATAGTGTTTTGCTACCATCGTTCAGCCGCAAACTCGATTTCCAGGCGTTGTTCGTTCGAACAGCAGATTGAATTTCGATGGCATCTCGGCGTGACAAGTGCGAAATATTGTTATTTCACATACCATATGTTGTTCCTTCTGCACGTTATCGAACGCTCTCATAGAACTATGTAATAACTATAGCCCAACGTTTTTATCCTGAACTCTCACTTTCATGTCTTTTTATATTTTTAAGCATGTCTTACTAGTATCTGTAATCCCTGGGTTCTCTTGCACAGCAATTTATCGATCAATAATATTAATGAATCGACACGTTGGAAGTTATATATGTAGAGTGTAATATCGGAAAATAAAGATATAAATTTTTGCCGATTGCTTACAATTTATTAATATTAAATTGAATATACAAATATAAATTGGACAGAAACGATGTTTGTTTAACTGAAACTAAATGTGATACTCGTATCTATATCAAATAACTTTACCATTATTTGGCCACTCTCGTCACAACGAATCTAACACTCTTTCTCTCTCTCTCTCTCTCTCTCTCTAACAACTCGATCAATTCTCTCGACTCTACTCTTCGGTGTCTCGATTAACTCTAACGACTTTACTCTTCGACGACTCGATTAGCTCTGACTCTCGCAACACACACACTTTTCGACTCGCACTCTCTGACCTTTCAGTCGTCCCACCTTGAAACACGAAACCGTCCTTCTGATCTAACGTTGTCTATTGTTTTTCTCATACCTATGTAAGAACTTGGTGATTTTAGTCACATAGGCGCTCTTAAATGTAAACGAACCACAGAAGGACGACGTACACGGTTTTTTCTATTTTCAACCGATCTCTAGTTCAAACTACTTTACGATATTACAAGAGACAGGCTTCCCTTTTATAATTTTGCAATTTTATGTCGTATGAAATAATCAGGTAATTTATAATTTGCAAAATTTCATTCACTATTAACGGATTTGTTACTATTATACAAGAAAATTTATTAGTATCTACTAATAACTCACAATATATAATTTATGAAATGTCACTAATAATATTAATTATGCAAAAAAACTCAGGTCATCGAATTACATAATACCATACAAAACATCCAATATTCTTCATTCTTGTTGTAAAATTTAAAAGCGAAATACAATTCTAACAATAAAGTTTATTCAACATTGAGGTGTTATATACTTATATCCCCGTTTATAAGTATTAAAACACTTAAGAAAACCTAAATAAATCCGGGAAATGATTAAGAAATTATTTAAACCTTTAAGTATGATTATTTCATTTGAAACATTAAACTATGAAAAACTCGTATATTGAATGTCATAATAATAATCTCACCAATGTAGTATAACAAAATTAATTTTCTTCTTGTCTATGTATATGTGTCTTGTATGATTTTGATCAATTTTGACCTGCATGTTATCATGGTATTTGTTATTATTTGACTTCATGCATGTTATAGATAATTTTCTTCGATATGGTATGCTAATAAATTAAATAATGCTATATATACCTGGTTATTCTTACACATTTTGAATAATATTTTGGATATAATGATAATTGAAGGCATTGCTACAATAAGAAGGCGACTTCACTTTCTAGTAATTTGGATAAACCAAAGAAGACCAACTCAAAGTCAATTAAAAATAATAAACTTTTACATTCTTTAAATATAAATCTTTTAAATATACCTTTCTTCCTCTTCCAATAAAAACAATTTAGGTACAGAAATAAATTTAACGCCTTTACATTGCAGTTATGCAATCCATGACAGAACTGTAAGACATGTAACAATATAATAAGAAATTGTATTTCACTAAAGTTAGTGTGTTCTTTGTATGGTATATTACTCTGTGTAGTTCCATGTCATGTTCTTATAGCTACGACAAAATTATGATATGACAGCTTCCTTCAAAGTGGCAAAGTGATCAGTACGCGTTTCGATGTCAAATATATATTATTAAGCGGATAATATTAAAAGTAATAATTATCGTGTTATATTTTTGTTTATATAAAATGTCCCATGGAAGAAAGCTAAACGAAATTGAAATTAATTTAACTAATAATGTAAAAAATAAAAATTATTCGACTGCAAAGATTTCTGAAATATTAAGAAGAAGTCGGTGTGTAGTGTATAATTATTTAGAATATAGTGCAAATTACATTAAGAAACATTACGATAACCAGCCAAGAGCGACAAATTCACCAGAAAGCCGTGTAACCTCATAGCACGTCCAATTGCAAAACAAATAGCAGCTGAAACTAGTGTTAGAATAATTTAAAGAATAATAAATGTTTACAAACATCCAAAAGGACGTAAGATGTTATAAAAGCAGCAAATAAACAGTCGTTATGAAGGAGGAGGGGTAAAATTTGCTAAGGAATGGACCGTATAAAGAGTTATTTTTTAATTAAAAAATGTCTTATTTTCGATGAGGCAGAAAGGAGCAGATGTTTAAGAAAAGGATATCATACTATAAAGCCAAAAGTAGATGGTAGGTGATCGTAACATAATTTGCGCGGTAATCGGGTATCTCAGAAAAACAGACATGAAGATTGTCTCAATTAAAATGAATAGTAAAACATACGTAAACATTGTTAATGAACAACTATTAAAATATGCAGATAGCATAGCTAAACAAAACTTTAGTTTTCGACATGACAACTCAAGTATGTATACTACGAACGCAATGAAAGCTTATTTTGCAAGTCAAAAAATAAGTAGATGTTTTGTCATGGACCGTAAAGTTCCGGGAACTAGACATTATTGACAATTCTTTGGGGATATTAACTAGACAAGTAACATATTCTGTAGGGCAGAGATTCAACAGTATAGATTAAAAATATGCTTGGAAAAGTACAATAGTTTGTATTTGTACCAGTAGTGTAAAACAGTTTGTTCCTGTACAAAATAAGAGTGAGAATGCCCAGTATCAATAAAGGTTAGAAGTAACGTTTATAAATTAACCTCTTTTTATGAAAAATACCTGCAATGGATGTTTTCATATATACATACATATACAGGTTGGTAACTTGTGGTACAAGCGGAAAGGGGGTGATTCTACGCGACAAAAGAAGTCGAAAATATAGAGTAAAAAAATTTTTTTTTAATTTTTCCATCGGGACAACGACTTACAGTGAGATCCGTTATAACGAACCGCACGCGTACCGAGCGAAAATTCAGTCGATTTTCTCGAAAACAAAGCCTCAAACGAAAAATTTTTATTCTATATTTTCGACTTTTTTTTCCGCGTAGAATCACTCCCTTTCCGCTTGTACCACCAGTTACGAACCACCCTGTATATGTATAATACTTATTTTCATGAATGCTGAAACCGTAAATGACAACTCTTCGTGGAAGAAATCTTCTTGAAGCAAACAATAAGCCTTTGTATACAGGAAGGAAAATTTCTTTCTTACAACACAGGTGTGCATGATTTTGTAATCCAGCGTTTTATAGTTTCGTCACGGAATGTAAGTAAATTTTAAATTGAAGTATTTTCTTACTTTTTTGGATCTTAAAATATCGATCTTAACATTTCTAAAACGGAGCATGGATATAATATCGAAAAACATTAATAACTGTTATTTTCACTTTTTAGTTAAAAGTGAATTAAAAAAAAATAAATAAAAAAAAGTAAATGTAAATAATAGATTTAGAATCATTGAATTTTAATCTCTACATTTAATAGATATTAAAGCTATGTCCTTATTGGTTCAAACTTCCCAACTTGTCATTTGTGTGGCCTAATATACATACAGGGTGACGTGATGATCGTAGCACAGCCGGGCGGGGGTGATTCTACGTGAAAAAAATGAGAAAAAAATGTGGTATAACATTTTTTCATCTGAAGTTTCTTGTTCCAGAAATCCGACTTTAAAGAATCTACAAATATATCTTAACTTGGCTAATTCCGGACTGAACAAGAGTAAATAATTAACAGGGGTTAAATTACATTTGAAAATAAGTAAAAAATGTAGAATAAAATTTTGTCATAAGGTGCTCCATTTTTTAACAAAATAAATTTAAGAATGTATCATGCCCATATACTAGACCAGTTCGTAATTAAAGATGTTTAAAATTTATTTTCTTGAAAATGAAACCTTAAATAAAAAAATTTTGTTTTACATTTTTGATTTGTTTTCACATGTGTTATAATTTTCTATATATAGTCGCTACTTAGCGAAGTTAAAATATTTTTTACAAATTTTCACTCAATTTTCTCAAAAATGAGTCGTCATATGAAAGAATTTCCTTGTATATTTTCGACATATTTTTTCACGTAGAATCACCTCTTGCCTGATCATACTACTATTATCGTCCCACCCTGTATACGTACATGTATATGGCATAATATTGTAGCGATACAAGTGAAATTTTACATATAGTACTAATTCGATGACCAAAAGCTACAGTTTGTAGTTTGCATGTTTCTTCATGCGTTATTATGCATTTGTTCACAACGAATAGAATTTTATTAGAATATAAATTTATAAGCGACAAGAAAAAACTGAAAAATCTAATGAAATACTTTTTTTCTTTCTGTCGTTAACTTGTAAAGTTTTTCATTCTCGTTATTACGTTTTTTGCATCGAGCATATAATAACAAATCGTTCCTCTTGTTTCCTTTGAGCTGAATATAAATTGCGCCGCAACTTTAACGTTGTTCTTCCAACGTTAGAAAAAGTTAAAGGCGACCAAGTGTATGACGACGTGTTTTTTTCATCATACGCCATACGCCATGCACGCGTTTGCTTTTGCAACTTCTTTTTGCTTTTTTTGCTGCAAGTGACGCGCTTTATCGCGTGATTGTTTTTCCTCCGTTTTTCTCGATTTTTCGTTACACGTTATCGAACGAATTCTTTGAAATATCCGCCAGGCTTGTCTCGGTTTTACGGTAGTAGTTGTTCATTAGAACGAAGATTAAGAGCTTAATGAGAAGATGTTTTCTGCAAAATTTTTTAAATTTTTCTAAACTTTCGGTGTTCTATTATTTTAACGAGAGGTAATACTATTATTATTGAAATATTTTATTTGGTTTAATAAAGGAAACCGAGTTCACATGGTTCATATAAGTTTTTCCCTTTTATTTTTTTAAATATTGATTCTTTAAGCATTTTCTAAATTTTGTTCTTATGCTTGCTTTTTTGCTTTTGTACCTGGTAACGGCTTTATATGATTATATTTTAATGAATATTTAAATTAGGACAATTCTGATTTAATCATACCCTCATTTTTGAAATACATTTCGCATGTATCTGAATATTATTAGAATTCCTCACGTTGAACTATTTATCTGATTGAATTAACTTGGAATGTAGTTAGCTATAATATGCATATAACACAATTAAGTTCTTACTTTGACTTTCTAGATGAAATAGGTGAGACATGAAATTGAAAGCTTTATGAATTTTTAGATATATCATAGATTATATTTTTATTAATTAGCTATTCGATGAGAAAATCTAATCTAAACTGACTATTTTCTATAAAATGCAAGTGATGTTATATCATACGGTTATAATTATCTTTCCTGTTATTATTCATTATTATGTTGATAGTCATTTATATCTGCTAATATAAATTTGCTAAATTAAATATCTCTGATCTCGTTTACAAGTAGTTTCAAAAGTCTCTCTCCGTTTCAAAAGGAAGAAAATATCTTATTAGTCCTTATAAGGCAAAAGTACTCATCAGAATCTTTTATGAGATTAAAGGGAGCTGTATTTTGTAGAATAAAGTATTGTGTCTTTCTCCTTTAAAAAATAATTACATTACACCTTGCTATTTGCTATATCATTTGTCAAGTTAGAAGAATTAACTTTATTATTTTTCAGTAACTGTCGTTTATAATTTTAGAATTAGCTCATCTTGTTAAACCTCTATCTCAACATTAATAAAATGCATTTTAAATAAAACATTGAATCTAAAACATATAATACTATATCATCGTACAGAAATTAAACTGCACAGCTATTTAAATAAAGCTGTCTACTGTATCGCCTTCTAGCCATTAATCTCAACCGATGTGTTATACAACAGCAATGTTCAGTCATTAAAAAGCAATCATAAAAATACGCATGTTCTTATCTCTCTGAAATTGACACGTGTCGAAGATTTGCCATAAATCAATTTTACCAATGAGGTCGGTCTTTCTCATTTATTTTTATACAAAACTTAGTGGGTTTGTAAAGAAGATATAATAAGATAAAAAATTTCAGACCAGGTTTGCTAAAAATACATACATTTGTCATTTAATTAATCGATAACTTGCTAAAGTATATACAGGGTGGTTGATAACTGGTGGTACAAGCGGAAAGGCGGTGATTCTACGTAAAAAAAGAAGTCGAAAATATAGAATACAAATTTTTCGTTTGAGGCTTTGTTTTCGAGAAAATCGACTTTGAATTTTCGCTCGGTACGTGTGCACTTTATCACGTTTCGTTGTCTCGATGGAAAAATTAAAAAAAAAAATTTTTATTCTATATTTTCGACTTCTTTTTTCGCGTAGAATCATCCCCTTTCCGCTTGTACTACCAGTTACCAACCACCCTGTATAATGTTGCGTATACGCAGCATTACTATGATAGGTAAGACAAATTAAGACAGGAAATATGAAGCAACACTTCTTTTTTCAAGTTTGGAAGGTACTACAGTGATTGATGAAAATATTCTGAACACTTACCATAGAAATTTTTCAGTGTATATTGTGTATGTTATAGAACAATTTGGAAAATTTCATTAACAACGTAATGAGACAGGATTATCATGATTGATAAAATTTAAAGCTAATCTGAAAACATATATAGAGATCACAAGATGTTTGTTGCAAACATATATTTAGTAAAAAATTATTATATAGCGTTAATAATAGGTAATAGATAAATAGTAAATAAGGTCTCACTGAATTTGTAGGTTTATTAACGTAATGGATAATTAAACGTTTAAACAATTTCACGATTTCTGCGAAATATACATTTGTACTGAATATCTTTATTCTACATTTTCAGATTTATTTCAAATTTTACCGATATGTTCACGATAGTCGAATGTTATAAGATTGCCAATGAAATTTCAAAATGTTACGTATGAAAGGTATTTATTTATATTTCGAATACTTTCATGAACGTGTGTATAATACACGTCTATAATCTTGTCAATAATCTTCTACTCTTCAATAATCTTCTACTCTTATTGAAATTTGTTCTTCTAAACACATTTCTGTTGATTTCTTTGTAACATCAAATTAATAAAAATAAATATTTTTCATTTCTCCCTCTCCTTTTACGATTGATGTATGTACAATATATTTATCTTTTTGTTCAGAACAGCACATTCATATCAATCACACTGTACTCATTATCTCGCTCTGATATTATTGAAAATGAACGCGTAGTAAAGCTATCACAAAATTTAATTCAATTTGCATAAAATCAATTCATCTCATATTTCTGACCAAACTTATTTCTAATTAAAAAATAACAAAACTAATCCATCTACTCCTCGAACTTTTTTCTTCCTTATTCTCCACTATTTATTTTTTCTGTCTTTCGTCTGTTTTGGCCAAATACCTTGGATTTTCTCCAAGTTTTCTTTTCTTGCCTTCGTTATCGCGATTTCCATATTTTATCATTTTACTTACGACTGATCGCGTGATGACCCTCGATTCGATCAAACGAGATCGTAATATCTGTCGATTCCCTCTCGCTCCACTGACAATCCCGACGTGAAAAAGTAATTCCTAGCCGATTTATAACCGCTTATTTTTTTTGGTTACAACCTGTCGTCACAATTTCATTAGTTCAAGCTAAGGGTAAATAGTGGCTAGCAAATTAACAATGGAAAGCTTCAGTTCCTAACATGATCTACTGCGGCTTTCGAGCTAAATTTAGTTCAGGGAAGTTGAAATAATTGGGTGCTTTACATTGACGAATAGAAAAAATAGAAAATTAATTATTTTAATCTACATTTAGTGTGATAAATTTTAATGATAAAAGATAATTGGGGATATTCTAGTTTCAAAGCCGGAAATTAGATCCAATGGTTAATGATTTTCGATAAGCTGAAATAATTCAGAATTTTGTAGTAATAAATTCCTCAAAGAGAAAGATAATAATTATATATGTATATTGTTAGAGGCGCAGGATTGATTGGAAATAATTAATGAAAAACACATTTAACACACATGGTAATAGCATCTAATAGATAGTATTTATAATAATCGTAATGAAAAAAGAGAGTACGATATATTCATCCGATAGATAAACAGATGTGAATATATCAACGAAGTAAAAATAGCATTGTGAAAATGAAATCACAAGGTGGAATGAGAAGTGAGCAGCAGGTTCAAACTCCACAATACATATTATACACATATCTAAGAATGTTTAATGTTAATTTTATATTTTATTGTTACATTACATTGTGAGTCAAATTATCAAAATTTTTTGAAAAACAAATTTAAAGAACTTATAGAATAGTAAATCATTCCAAATTTTTGAATTCTTTTCTGGGAACTATTATGTAGCCGTGTAGTATAATGTGACCGTACGAAATGACTAGCAGTGAATGACTAGTACACTAGCAGTGTACAAATACCTATGCACATTTATATACTTGCGAACATAAAAGATGGAATCTAAAGATTTGTTACACTTGTATTTTACTCTGCATATTGTGTGTGTTCTACGTGTTGTTGCAGTTTTAAGGTTTCCCTAATGTTTCGTTTCATTTCATTTTGATACAATTTCAGGATACATATGATAATTATTTTGCGATTTATCTGAATATTAAAATAAATAAAATTTAAAATATTTTTTGTATAGATTCGTTTGAATGTTTGTAATCCTATCCCGTTTGCTTTGATTTAGGTATATTTCAATATTTGGATTTGGATAAAACTATATCTCTTATCTTGTTTCATAACCGCATATATGAGAAACAAACACGCAATTTAATATTTTGAAAAATTGCTTATATTGGGATACGTGGATTAATGAATATTTTATGCTTTCTATTGTTTTCTAGATATTCTTCTAATTTTAAAAACTTGGATGTTTAAAAATTTTATTATAGTATTGTTGTTTGAGAAATATACGCGTATTAATTGTTATAAATTTAAGTTTGAAGAAATTTAAGCCTCGATATTCTCTATCTGTAATGAACACAATTATTGTTCTAAATATAACATATTTCTTCCATAGATATGATGAATGTGAAATTAATAATAAATTATATTACTTTAAAAAGATAAAATAACTTCTTAAATCTAAAAGTGTGCTTGTTCCTTATTATGGCAAGTATGTACTTTTCTAATAGAATATATTTCACAATATAAACTCAATAAACATTCATAGAAATTAATGATCACGCTTCCTAACAAAATATCGGAAATATTTGATCCTATAAAATAAAATAAAGTCCTTCTGATGTTGTCGGTTTGCTAGAGCAGTGACATAAGTAAGGAAATTAAGTTTTTCAAGAAATCAATGGTTGAAATAGAAAATTATTAATATCTCAACCATTTAACAATGTAATAAACTTTTCTTCTATATTCTAGGTTAAAGAGTTTAGATTTTGAATCTGTAATAAAATCTTGTTTATGTGGAAATAAAAATATTAGAAGCTTGTCTTAAGAGAGATCTTAAATTGTAACATTGTTCTTGAAAAGAAGTATAATTTTAGTTAATCGTACTTTTTGCTTGTTGTTAGTACATGGCTCATACGTGAAGATAATTTCTGTAGATATCTTAAAATTAATGATTTTTATGCTATATCAATTCTCCAGCAAACAAATGATATTTTATTAAGCTAATCGTAAATATATATACATCATATAAAATAACAAATTACTCACATAATTCAAATATAATTCTCAAATATTATAATACGAATATTCTCAAGAAATGGTCATAACATTGTTGCTTCATGTGTACCACAAAAATCTTTTCAGTTAGAATATGCATTTTACTTGACTGTGTGTTAAAGGACGTCGTGTTTCAATTGAGATTTATTTTAATTACATGCAAATTGCACGCAGTTTGTACACAAGGAAATTTACATTTTCCGCCGTGAATTTTCCGATCTTTTCTGTGAATTCTAATCTTTTTTATTCTCGCCTACTTGTCCGTAATGCAAGCGACGATTGTAGGCGACATTACGTCGCATCGATACATACGATCGAATTGCGAGTGCAATCTCTGACGAGGATAGACAACACCCGCGACTGGTACAACTTACTGGTGCTGTAAATCATCGCATTATTGAAAAGGATATGGAACCCGAGTAATTTCTTAGTAACAAATGGAACACGTCAACCTCGATTTCGATGATATATTGCATTCATAGACGACCAAGAACGCGAGTAACATGAGAATCCAATGGCTTATGGCAAGTTTAATAATTTTGATAACCTTACGCTTTTACGTTTTGTTTAATATTCTCGGTCCGTGTTTGTTTCATAATTTTTTGAGTAACATGATTTGGACATTTTATAAATATAATTTAATTTATTACTAAAATTACTGATATAATAAGAATAAAGCTTATGAAATGAAAGCTTATAAAGCAGTACACAATGCAGGAAAGAAATATGGCTTTATACATATACTTAAAAAGATTAAAAGTTTTTATCTAAAATGTTATTAAAATTTATTTATTAATAAATAAATGAATAAATAAATATTTGTTAATATTTATGAAAATTCTGTTTCATTAAAGGAATATCATTAAAACATGGCACTGTGAATCTATACAATTTCTATGAGATATTATGTATGGCTTCTTTTGATTACTTTGACAGTTCTAATGTTAAAATATTCGTGGCTGATAATAAATATCATCAAGTTTCTAAGGTAGGAATCTGTGTAACATTTTACAATTAAGGCAAGAATAAGATTTTGAAGTTTTCTTTCAAATACCATGTCTTATATCAGTAACTGTTATTAACTGAAATTAATATGGAAAAATCTCTTTCCCTCTTAATCATTCATAATCTAATTAATAAAGTTGTTGTCATAATGAAATATTCTTACATATGTTTTCACATCGCATCTTATTTTGTAATAAGATTCTTTTATCGTCCATAATTTTTATGTCAGTATATTTTTATATACAATTATCTTGTAATTAATAATATACGATATGTATACCTGGTGAAATCGAGCTCTATAAATATGTTCCGTACCAGACGCTTTTAAATATCTATCTTCTGGAGGAAGTCATTTTTTAACTGGTTCAGAACGGACATACATATCATACATGTTTAATAATTCGAATATTTTGCGGATGGAAACATTAACATTTTTCAGTGATTAAGGCATCGTGTAAACTAGGATTTCAGATATTATAGATATATTTTGATACACGTACATACATACAAGAGTACATCGTTATTTATTTCCATGACTTGTGACTTTTAAATTTGGGACTACCTTATAGTAATCTAATAAAATTTAAAAACTTCTTTTGTTCATCACGTTACTAAGAAAGGATAAAAATTGTGTTGAAAATTTTGGAAGAGAGCAATTTAAACAACTAAATTCTAGATGCTATAAAATTGTAAAATAAATAAAATATAAATTAAATTAAATTCAATTATTTATTATCTGTAAATTAATTAAATATTAAGAATGTCAATGCTTATATACATATATGATGTGAATCAGTTTTAATTTTTTAAAGTGTAAAATGTTTATTCAAATAATAGTTAGTTTATAGAAATTCGTTGCAAACCAAAGATTCGAAAAAGTTTCCATTATTCTGATTTAAATAAAGAATAGTTTATCGCCGTGGTACAAACCTCCAGTTTTTCGAACTTCATAAAATTGTAAGATCTAAATGGAAGAAGTATGGAATGGAAGAAATGGAATAGTAATGAGAAAAATATTAAGTAAATGCTTAGGATCCCCTTTCATAATAATTAATTAATAATTAATTAATTAAAAAAGGAACAGAATTCGATAATATAAATTGATGGCAAAAGATTGTAAATAAATCATTACATTAAACTATTATTATTAGCGAATTAATAAACATTTTTCCTTGTCAAGTAACATTGCATTAGTAATTATTGTCATTTTGTTGTCGCTAAAATATGTTTGATATTTGATCGGAAGATTGAAGATCAATCTGATCCGTTTGTCAATTTTCGAATCAGTGACTGTCGGAAAGTCCGATTGCGGGACACTTCGACGAAGAAACAGCAAAACATTATTATTACCTGTCACGCGAAACTGCATAATTTAGTTTATCGATTAAGTACATTGTTTGCGTGCGTGAAGTCCGTGCAGGATGTTAAAACGGGGAAAGATAATCAAAAACAATACATATATACATAACCGCGATTGGAGCTAAAAAGATAACCGATGTTACTGAATGTCTTTCATTTAGAAATATTTCTTGATGTTATGAATGCTATATCGATGATGTATTGTTTCTATTGATGCTAATTTTGGTTATCTGTATTTTTGTCACTACCACAAATGAATAGTTTCACAGGTTATTTAGTAGTTTCATTTATTATATCATTACGTTATAACATTTTACAATTGCAAATACTCAAATGCTATAATTTTTAAAATTCTCTGTCAGAATATTCTAATGAAATTAAAGTCCATACTTTCCTTAGAAACAAGTGATCAATAATTAGATATGTCAATGTTTAAAAAGCATCAAATATTTCACAAACATTTCAATGATTATTTGATATAATAATAGTAAGGCTAGCCAATTTAAAAACAAGAGAAGTGATTAATGAATGAACTTCAGTATACGAAATAAGCGATAACGATGCGTTGTTACGGGATAAATGTAACAAATGAAATATGTTATAATATAACATGTAACAAACAAATGTAATAATTAAAGTGCGAATAAATCAGGAATATTTATGTCTAATAGTAGTCAGAAGCTATCATAATATTTCTACGACTTTAATTTCAACGAGCATTAAACGACGACTTCAAAGTGTAATGAACTTAATTTTTTGCCACAGTCAATTTTGTATTGACAGAAATGGTGAACATTTTGAAATGGAGTTAGATGTAGTTGTAGAAGTATTATACCTTCTGACTGTGTTACTAGATGTAAATATTTCTGATTTGTTCCTACTTTGTGCCGTAGTAACACATGTTCGTTACCGCCCATTTCGTACATGTTTTTTGTTCTTTATTATAATTCTTCAATACTGCTTTCAATGATACATGTTTATATCCTGACTTATAAAATATACTGACAACGTATGGTCGGAAAAATTGAGACATCGTGTATATAAATCTGCTATTGGGTAATCATAGATACCTACAATATTTGTATCGTTATAATGGGCATGATATTCACAATGGATATCGATGAACTTCTTGAAACATTCCGTCCCATCCAACTTCGATGCTTTTTGAATATGTCATAAAGCTCCTTAATATTTTGAACAACTTTTTCCCATCCATCCATATGTAACGGGCTGTGATCGCCCTTAGTTTCCAAAATATTCGCTAACAATTACCAATACCAATGCAGTGTATTTCTGTTTATAGTTGCACGTGTCAGGCAACGTATGCGTCAGTATTAGTTGCGGTTGCTTGACTCCTGTTTATAAACGAGGGTCGGGTGCACTTAACGTGCACAATTGAACATACGAGGCTGCATGAAATGTTTGTTATAATTTATAACTCAATTAAAAGAGAATAACATCAATATATTGAGTACAGGTGTAGGTTAGATTTTTCAAACTGGTCACCGCGAGGTTTTATTTCGTAAAATGATATCTATTGTTCACTCGCCTATTGTATTTTAGTAATTAATTTGTTGTTACTTCACGCAACCGCGACGACCACCGCGAAGCGGCCAGATCGAAAGATCTAGTCAGAACTTAAACTCAATATATTGATTATACAGGGTGGTTGGTAGCTGGTGGTACAAGCGGAAAGGGGGTGATTCTACGCGAAAAAAGAAGTCGAAAATATAGAAGAAAATTTTTTTTTAATTTTTCTTTTTTTTTTAATTTTTCCACCTAGACAACGATCTATAGTAAGATCCGTTATAACGAGACGTGATAAAGTGCACGCGTACCGAGCGAGAATTCAAAGTCGATTTTCTCGAAAACAAAGCCTCAAACGAAAAATTTTTATTCTATATTTTCGACTTTTTTTTCTGCGTAGAATCACTCCCTTTCCGTTTGTACGGAAAACCCTGTATATTTATATATGATATATTTTTAATTGAATATATTATAATATATTACATAATAATATAATAATTATATATTATAATAGACATTTTTTGTCATGTTCAGTTATGTGCGGGGGCTTTAAGCTCACCCCACACTCATTTATGAATCGACCGGTAACTAGGAACCAAACTGATACATATGCTGCCACAGACGCAAAATTATAAGTAGAAATACAGTGCAGCAGCACTGACAGATTTTAGCGAATGTCTTGGAAACTGAGGTCAATCACCGATTACATGTATAGGAAGAAATTGTTCAAAGTGTTGATTTCTATAACATCATCAAATTCGACAAAATCATCGAAATGGCAGAGGACGGAACATTTCTACAAGTTCACCTAGAAGTCAATTACAATCTATGTTGTTTTGCATTATAAATTAATTGAAAAAGGTTTATGTCCTTTAGGATGTTTTACTATTTCCTTGTTATTTAGGGTTGACGTAATGTTATTTGAGATATTATGTCGTCTTCTTTTGGTTTGATAACTTTAGCAATCAATTAGTATATATTCTTCAGTGATTCTTTATTCTATTCGTCTTAGTTGAAACCAGATTTATCTATAATTACGTTTAATCAAATATTTTTAAAATTTCCTTCTGAATAATTACTATCTGAATAATTTTTGTATATTTATTATTATTCTCGTATTTTAAATTGTAAATCAGTAATATTGACAAAAAAGGACTCAGCTCCAATGATCCTAACCTTGACCTTGATACATATTGTCAAGGACCACTCTCCTAACCAACTTCCAGAAGATTTTAGCTGTCGCTCCCTAGCGTTTATCTCTCAGCTTTTATTTTAAAGAAAAATATATTTACAACGTACGCGTTGTTCGCCCGCACCACTCGCTCATAAAAATTTACTCTACTATCCAATCTAGTATCAATTTCATGTGCAAGCGAAAGGAGTCCCATTTTTTAAGGAAAAATATCTTTTTTTTAAAGTTCCTCACTCGCTCGCTCCACTCACGTATAGGATTGATATTAGGTTGGATTAGATTTTTACGAACGAGTGGAACGAGCGAGCAACGCTTGTGGTGCTTCTTTACCATACATACATACCTACCATGTATTGTTTTTTATAGATCTTTTTTGTTAATAACTTCTTGAGGGATAAGGAGCGACGACTAAAACCTTCTGGAGATTACTGAGTAGAGTGTTCTTGACAATATGTGTCAAGGTTAAAATAATTGGAGCTGGGTCCCCTTTTGTCAATATTTACCATGAAGTGGAACATTTATATCATATGTATGTCCATTCTATCTGAAAACACGTAAATAACTCGAAAACTATTGATGAAACAAAAAAATGATTGAACCAAATGTTGTACGATTTTGAGGGAGACTCTTCATACCGATATTTATTTTACCCTGTAATGACCTTGTAAAGCCTTGTAAAGCTATGAACATCATAATCTTAAAATTGTAACATCTATCTAGACCATATCTCTTCGAGCGAGCAACTTGCGCGATTCTCCTACTTGCTCATATTTCACAACATAAACTCAGATTCCTATTCATAGAATCTTTCCTTTACGCTCATTTTGCTTCAATAATGGTATGAAAGAGCAGTGATAACGTATAAATTGGAACAAAAAAGCTTTTACTGCGGTCGCACATGTGTAAACTTTGTCACCCGACTGAAGAATCCTCTTGTCACTTGCCATCAAAACAAACAAAATCGCGATTATGTACGTACACGTCCCTAAATGAAACCTCTGACATTTGCCGCAGCTCAATATTTAGTAAATGTTGAAGTTTGATAATTAATTTCGGTACTAGCACGAAATAAATATTGATTTCATAATATTTCTGACTTACATACATATACCGACATTGGTTGGTAAATTTTGTGAGTTTGTCGAAAGGACCTAACATTTTCCCTATTCCGTACTCAGGCTTCTGCAGCAACATAACATATTGTATATTTCAATAATTGATGTGCATTTTCATCTTTTTAATATGTGTATATTTTATATTATATACATCTTATATATTTCTTTGATCTCAATTGATTTTTACATTAGTATATTTATTGTATGTAAATATACGAATGCAAGATCATAAGAATAAATTGAACGAATATATACTTTTAATCAAAAAATTGTTCTATACGTAATACATATCACACTAAGCTGTATACTATATGTGTATATCTTTTATTAAATCAATTTAGTTCCTATACTATTTAATAGCCAAGAGGTAACATATCATATTAGGTTTTCTATTTATCGTAAAATTAATTTTCATTGTACTAAAGTAATTTGTTAACAGCCTTTCATTTATGAGTCATTATAGGCTAAGACTTTAATCTGAAGATCTTAATTTCAATTTCCTAAAAAATTGAAAATAAGGTTCCTTCAAATATGCAAAAGTTTCATATTAAAGGCCAATATTATAGAATTACGATATTATGGAAGCTAAAATTGTACTGTGTAATATACTTCGCACTCTGGAATTCCAGCACGCGTATAACGAGGTAGAAAAAATGTAATAAAACTGATTGACTAGCGGGAAGACGAAGATCAATGGAAGGTGTTGTATGCGCCAGGAAATTTTACAACGGTATTAGAGCGGCAAATTTAATTAAAACTTTTAATTGAAAAAATTCATACCAAATGTTTGACTAATCAGTGGTACAAAGTGACTGAAATGACACAATTTTTCTTGCTACGGCATCATAGTTACGTTAAAAAGATAATAAAGGTATACGAACACTTTTTATTTAATAGAAAAAATGCTGTATTGAAAACGCAAAATGTAAATCTTTCTTGATATGAATTACGCTTAAGTTATAATTTTATCCGATTTTTATTTAAGTTAATTTTATTTAATTTTATAAAGTTCATACTATTGTAGTAATAGGCGTGTACGTAGTGAATTATTTACAAATACTAATTTAGGAATAAGTATCAGCTGCTCATAAAATACTGGAATAAATTCATCGACGACAATAAATCTTACTTTCAATTGCAATAAATTAAACAACGTGAACGAAGTATTTGAAACTTTCGTGTTATAAATTCTAAAATCTCTTTCTTGTAAAGATCACTAGGATTTATTATCATAGAACTAATTTAATTCATAAATAAATTAATTTTAAAATTAATCACTTTACTTGAAAAATTTGTACGATCAAAAATAGATACATAAAATAGATGAAGTAGAATTAATATATATATATATATTAAATTAATCCCCATATCAACATTAACTGTAATCTATATGATTCAAATAGATGTATAATTTACCAAATGTCCAGCTGGACAAATTGTGAAATATAAATTAAATAATAAAAAAAGAAAAAAAATAGATGTACTAGCATATGATATATTAATAAATATTGCGGAAATAACTCATTAAAGTTACGTTATAAAACGTTTATTCGAATACGTTTAAGTTCTAATTTTTGGTTTTGCGCAAAATTTCCAACTACAAAGTCGTTCTCCAAATTAAGTTACTAAACTGCGATAGCTCGAGCTTATGTTAATGCCGTACTTTCATTTCATGTCATTTAGTAACGAAGTACATGTATTACGAGCACAACGTGAATATAAATCACACAACGAAAAAAAGAGGGAAAATTGAATGAATTACGTTTTTCTTGAAAGATTAATGCGCCATTTATTTGGCTTTATAAAACATTGTATATTGAACTTATATTGAAGCTTAGGATGAAGATATATATAAATAGGATTTCGGGATAAATAGAACAAATAGGATATACAAGGTGGTTGGTAAATAGTGGTACAAGCGGAAAGGGGGTGATTCTATGCGAAAAAAGAAGTCGAAAATATACAATAAAAATTTTTCGTTTGAGCCTTTTTTTCGAGAAAATTGACTTTGAATTTTCGCTCAGTACGCGTGCGGTACGTTATAATGGATCTCACTGTAGATCGTTGTCTCGATGGAAAAATTAAAAAAAAAAATTAAAAAAAAATGTTTATTCCATATTTTCCACTTCTTTTTTCGCGTAGAATCACCTCCTTTCCGCTTGTACCACCAGTTATCAACCACCCTGTATATAAATAGGATTTTGCTACCTGTTGTGTCTAACTCACCATCAATTATTTTATCTTAAACTTTATTGGAATAATTGGTAAAGTTTTCTTCCGCTGTATTTATTCCAATGAATATTTGCAGATATCTATATGTAATGAATTTTTTTTTTATTTAGTTAATTACATTCACAATTTGTCCGATTTGGACATTTGGTAGAATTATATGTAATGAATGAATGAATATTTTGCTAGGTTTATTATATACAGAAGATACAGAATTAGTGTAAGTTTTTATGTATATCATATGGTAAATAAATGACTTTCTGTAAACTACATATATATATTCTTTTTCTATTAATATTTAATGTAAATAGCATTAGCATGGTTACTAGCGACATCATCGGGAGGGTGATGCGGAGTAGTTTTTACACTAGGAATTCCGATTCTGTTGCCTACTTGACAGGAGTTGATAGATCTGTTGACTGTCAAGGTATATACAGATGCAAACTTTGGAGATTCAGCTAAAATAACTGCTTTTTTACTTCATTATGTATTACTTATTATTACTCATGCGTAAGTTGGTACTGGGTTAGACTTTTCAAGAATCTCTGTATTTTCGGTGTTGTATTCTGGCCTTTCCTTGAATTTGGGAGCCACGTGTTGTGTCGTGTCAAGCCGTTACGTAGTCAAGGTCGTTTTTACAACTACTGCTTAAGAACAGACGCCTTTGACTTGGATATATGTGGTACAACTCCTGGTCGAGATAAAAACCAGAGGCACTTACAACAACGTCAGCCTTTTAACGCCTTCTATAATATTTTTTCCCACTCTGGGGAATTCCACAAACTCTTTCTTCCTCTCCCTTTATATATATATATATGTCGGGTTAACTTTAGGTTTATGGACGTGTAACGAATCTTCATTCGGACTAGCCATCGTTGTTGCACAATAGAGATTATATTTACTGATATAAATATTGATTTTTACAAAGTTTGACAAATAACCGTAGTGGTTAAACACTCGAGAGTTAGTGGCAATGTTCTTAGGTTCAATAACAAATCCACGGTCAACAGGGTAACTCTTTGTTAAACGTAGAATATATTTTGAAGCACAAAGCAACGTTTGCTGTGACGCTCGGTATAATAATGCACGTAAAGACGATGTACAAATTCTCCAAGCTGATCGCAAGAATAAAAGATTGATGGAAATTTTCCTCTCCTTACGATCGCGTTTGTTCGTTGCATATTGGCCGGGGATACCAATAAAATTCCAGCCGCCGTTGCTAGGCAGACCCGCGTAGAGCTGACATTGCTCCTGCCCGGGATTTAATTGTTAATACAACGTGTGCCCTACAATATTGGCACTTCTCTGTTAGGTAAAAACGTTTATTCCGTGACCGTGGCTACGTTCGGTGATCAGTTGCGTCACCTCGAGCCCAAGCCCACCGTCACAAATTTCATATCATAACAACTATTGAATCATAACAACTATTTCTAAATTTTATCATTTAAGTAGAGCTATAATAAATAGTCTAGACTAAAGTCTAGTAAATTTTCCCAAAAATTCCAAAAGAAAGGCCCCGATGTCCCCTCATCTCCGACATATATATCTTGGATCCAACATTGTTTTTTTTTTTTTTTAATTTGTGCTTTACAATTTGTCCAGCGGGACATTTGGTAAATTTTTCTAACCCTATTGCTAAATAGCATGTGGATGGCTACCTCCAGTGGGTTACCATTTTCGAATTTGCCTATTTTATTTCTTTAGCAAGGTCAGTGGGATGTTTACTTTTTAATCTTTTTTTTTATACGGATTTTGCTCATTTCAGCAGCCAGCTGGTTTGGATGTGTTGCCATTTTTTTTTTTTTTATTTTTTTGCGTATCTGCCGATTTCTTCTTTGACCATTGGTATTTGTAGGTCTTTGCGTATATCCTCGTTTCTAACATACTATGGAGTTGACTATTGTTCTGAGTATTTTCGATTGTAGTGACTTTAGTTAGATTCAACATTGGTGACGTTAGTTCCAAAACTTCTGTGCTCAGAAATATGTGTCTACCATCTTCCAAGCTCCTGGCTTGGATTTATTTACTGCAGCAGTGGATCATACCCTGCCTCCGCAGGTGGCATGACCGCGTTGCTACTAACCCTGACGTTAAGATTCACTAAAAAGTATTAAAAATCACTCGTGTATGTGAGTAGTTAGTAGCACAGTATCGCTCTATATCGTACGGCACTTACGATTAGCAATGTAAATATGTCTGGACAGCTTAGCAGCTCGATGTGAATTGTCTTATATTTATTTCAATAACAATTGAAGGTCTATTTCAATGGATAGTTATGTAAGTAATTCACTGAAATGTCAGTGAGACCCAATAAAAATTATGTTGCTAGTATTTGCGTTTGATAGCAAATAATAATCGAGTAAACAAGTAATTAATGTTTTCCAAACATGTTCCAGAGTATTTAATAATAAACGAACATTTTGCAGAGAAACAAAACGATTACGAAAGCTTTATTTATTGCCATAATGATATTTGTACATTGTTTATTCAACAATCTTTATTTCAAAGTTGGTATTGTATTTAAATGGACAGCGTACGGAAATTTTAGAAGTAATTAATGTAAAAATAATTTGTGTATGACATGTATTAAATCCATTGAATATTTTCTAATTCAAAATATAATTTTAATCAACTGTTTAGATTACAATATTAGTAACATTAAACTTCGTCAAGAGGTCTGAAAAATTTCACGTGAAATCTTGCATTCAATTGTCATAAAAATATAAAATTAAGAAATTGAGGCGGAAATTTCATTTATTAAGCGAATACACTAAAAACAAATACTAATTATTTCGTACAACGAAGTAATTGTTAATTATTGTAATACGTATAAGGATGTTATATCTTAACTGAATATGTGATTGTTATAATTGTACAATACATTAAAAATAAAATTATTTGTATTTATATGAATTAAACGAAAGTATTAACTATTTAAAGACTCAATCGTATCTAAAGTAACGCATTATTTCATATCTATTAGAATGTGTGTATTACACACACTTATGTTATTATTGATTTTATAATATATTCAGCACATAAATTACGAAATTAGCTCGTCTAGTTCGCGACTAAACTTTTGTGAACATATTTCTATGACAAGTTACAAATGATAAAAGACGTCGAATAAATCAGGGCGTCCCCTAAATGATATTCGCGATCTCTCTTCGCCGTTGTAGCTCGCGAACTAACCCAATTCATTCAGTACTAGAAAAATATTCTCGGTGATAGGTTATGTGTAGATTTCAAGGTACGTCACGAAATATATATTCGACAATTTTTTAAAAATACTTTTGTCATTGTATTTTCGTATTATAACTTTGTAAGCAAAAATATCGTGCCAAATTTAGTTTCAATACGTTATTATTTGATTTAAAATAATGTTATATGTACCTTTTTTATGTTTTCAAGAATATCTTTTGAGCCAATCGTTCTTTTTTAAGTTATGTCAATTTGCATATTGCATACAATAACTGATATTTGGTGTTGCCCCATTATTTATGCTGAAATTTATATAAATTATTCATTTGGCGGTGACAAATCTAGGGAGCTGGTTTCCGACACAACGAATTCTAAATTTAAAGAAATAATGTCAGATTTTATTTCAGCAGTCACTTATATCTTAAATAAATTCGATAGTCAGCTGATAGTAGACATTGCAATGATAGTAGTTAAAATAATTCTGTTTCGATCAAAATAAACGAGGCAAGAGTATTGCGTTGAAAGATATAATGGATACTCCTGTAATAGAAACCAAAAAAGTATTTAGAAGGAAGAAGCACTTAGAAATTTTAATGCCAACAAAATCCATCCAATAAAAATTATAAAAGAGAAGGAAGAAAAAGAAATATGTAATAAATCAAGCTAAAAAGAGAGAAAATAAACCAACAGGGTAGAAACCAAAGATTAACAGAAAGAAGGTTGTGAAAAATTTGAAGGATATAGAGAAAAACAATGAAAAAAGAGGAATATTTCTGCATATTTTGCAATGAATGAAATATATTTCCCCTCCAAGGGAGGATTGAATAATATGCATCACATATTTAAAATAGACATATAAAGACTGCACTGGCGCCAGTTCTACAAATATTAGTGATATTTATGATAATAAGTGAACCTCATTTTTAATTACTTCATATTGTCCGTAATTACCCAAATAACCGACTGCAATTATTCGAAAGGCTTTCGACGATTATGGACAGTAACGTCTCTGTTATCATGTAAAAGTTCTATGTTTTTATGATAATTTCTATAATTTGTTATTTTACCTTGTTTGTAGAAGATCCAAAGAGAAATATTTAAACACTAAAAAGTGATCATTACCTGTAATTTGGTTTTTATTTAAATTTTATTTTCAATGGTCGTGTTTCTCTCGTCTTCCACTACTAATATTGTAGAGAGGGGAGATCCGTGCGTATGTAGGTATATGTGTGTTCAAGATAATCTCAGAAACTATTCAACCAATTTGGATAATTCTTTCACCGTTATAAAATACATTTCCTTCAGATGGATGCAGGTTATATTTTACTACGGTTACTCTTCAACCTGAGGACCTCAAGAAATTGAACAATGAGAATAAATGCGACCTAATTCGAATTAACACAACTTGATTTCCAATCCATGCACGGTTACTACTACAGTACAAATGCTATTGATTTCTATTGCAAATGATTGTGAGTGGTTGTGAATGAGTGATTTTAGCATCGTGAAGCTAAATTCGTGTGAGTTCTCCCGTGTTACGATGACGATGTCGCGAGTTCCAGCTACTATTCACACTCAACGTCTTTTTACTATGATAAACAAGCGTGGCAGTTGCTGAGCGAATGGTATTAATCTGATAAGAAAACCTGCTATTGCGCATGTCGACGCACAAAGATAAAAAAATAGTAATGTGGAAAACTCGCTTTGCTAGTGACAAGAATAATTTTTAATAATACGTTTATTTGCACATTTTACAATATTGTAATTAATACTATGAATAGAAAAAATGTAATTGTGCACCAATAATAGAATTTTGTAATACTTCATATTTTTTTAAATTTAAATTTAATAATAGATCAACAAATTATCGAAAAAAAGTTTTTAGTACAACTTGCATGTTGTAACATTTGAAATATCTAAGAATAGAAATAACAAGTTGATTGTAATACTATAAATCGAACATTGTGATATAAACACTGGAACATAATTCAAATTATTCTGTTGTTAAAATCAATGGATGTATTGAAAGCAAGTGTCCTTGGTGTATTTTCAGTTGTAAACATTTTTCACTGAACATTAAACAAGCGATATTTCTAGTTAAACTACTATACAAAGCCTGGTCTAGTATCACGTAGTGTTATAAAAAGGTCAGAATACTCATCATTCATAAAGGCAATAAATGTACAATTTATGTGATTTATTCAGCAGTTTTTCCTTTACTGCAATGCTCAAACAACAGAGATAATTTCACCAGTAATTAAGACGAAAAGGAAGCATACATATATGCTTTAGAATAAAAGATGAAAGAAAGTTGTATGAAGGTCAAGGTTGAAAAAGAAAAAGTATGAACAAGAATCAGTTGATCACAAAGGACACAACCTAACAAACACGAAAATGGTATCCCGCTGGGGGTAGCCATTCACATGATAATCAAACAGCTAAAAAATTCCACCAAATATCCAAATTGGACAAATTGTGAATGTAAAGAATTAAATAATAAAAAAGAAAAGAATCAGTTGCATGGAGTCACTTTATTTTACTCTCTATAATAAATTATATTCATTTAACTTTCTTTCCTTCATTGCTTATATACTTATTATTATATTGCCAAAAATAGTCAGAGAGACACTTCTCATGTCATTTTGGTTTTATACCCACCTTTTGTGCTTGTATTCTTTTTTTAATTGTCATAAAGGTTACAAATGTATCTTTATTTAATCTACTAAGCCTTATAGGATCTCGTCGCTTTTGTTCAGTTAATTAGTACAATTGGACCGTTCATAATATCAATATTATAACTGATTTCAGTAGTGTATTATACTATAACATTACTTATTAAATCATTAATTACGTTATTAATGATACGAATTAATGAACGATCTGAATGAGTTGAATTTATCATTACTTACAATATATAATTTAAAATGATTACTATTCATGATCATTAAAGCTATTACTGTCCATGGTAGTTGTATGTTATATTTGGAATTATGAAATGGAATGTAACTTTTGTCAAATATTAATCATAGAAATTCAGAGGAGTCTTATTTCACAAATTTTCTATACCTACATATGAGCGATTTTCAGTGTTAAAATATTCGTATTGCACATTTATACTTGTCATTATAATAAGAGATGTTTGTAATTTTTAAATAATTTGATGAAATGTAAAGTTGTTCGCTGTTAGATAATAAATATTAGTCCTAAGTTAAAGTTGTTATTATACAAACTGCTCGTAGTATACTGTACCAGCATTTTTCTCGAAAAATGGCAAGCATTCGATAAAAGTGAAAAAGGGGAAATTTTCAATGTTCTTTATGGGGAACATGACAGCGTACGCAAATTTTTTATTTTTACAATGTTTCTTGAGATATGAAGACGACATTCATGTTTTCTAAATAGAATACTTCTTGTATGTTATGAAAGCAGCTGTCCAGACGAATTTAAACATGTACAGTATGACCACCAAAGTCAGACGAGGTCAGATATGAAATAAAAAATTGAATATTTTATAATATTGCACTTAATAGTAAGTTACATTGCTAAAGTTGCGTATCGTATTCAATTATGCTAAAATAGCTACGAGTTAAAGGCATAACATGCAACATAAACAGTTATCATTTTCCATAAACCTCTTGAGGTTTCAAATGTTCAACAAAGAAATAAATAAATAATTATATTT
Source organism: Bombus impatiens (assembly GCF_000188095.3). Taxonomy (NCBI): domain Eukaryota; kingdom Metazoa; phylum Arthropoda; class Insecta; order Hymenoptera; family Apidae; genus Bombus; species Bombus impatiens. The sequence continues at coordinate 146,228 of NT_176610.1, forward strand.
TAAGTATTTTATTTAAATATTTAAATCTATATCATTTCAATTATGTAAAATATTGATGTGAAATAATAATTTAATATAGCAAATATATTATATTTATTAAACTATTACAAAACTAATAATGAGGGAAATATCTTTATGTTTTATTGTAAATAAACAATTATTTTATACTTTCAGTACGTTGTATATAAGAATTCAATATAATATTAGCAATTATGAAAATTTAATTATAGGTATAAAAAGCAAATGAATTACAATTATAGTTGCATATGTATAGCAAATCACAAAATTATTCGCACAATTTTTATTTAATCGAAGAATGAATTATGTAAAGAAAACAAATGAATAATAAAACCATTCCGTTAGTATCAATTCCATCGGATATAGAGGAAGTTCGCAATAAGCCAATAGCTTGAACTATGGATTTCTGTTCCTGGATGGTACATAACCATCCCAATATGCATACACGCAGCCGGTTCGTGTACCGTGCGTGACACAGCAAAATGAGATCGGCTAGTAATTGTTGACAGTGACTTCGGAACCTATTTACATTTATGGCTACTCTATACCCCGTTATTCTAACGTTATAGAGGTTCATAGACAGACGAGTGTTGCCTTCGAATAATAGGAAACAAACAAGTTCACTGATGTTTCGTGATGTCAGTTTCCACCGTCTATTTCGTACAATTACCCTCTCTTTACTCTTTATATTTTTTCATTGTTTATGTTTTCTTGCATTTTCCTTTTTTTCTACATAGAGGGGATAAGTTTTTGAACTATGATTTCTTGAATGGGCTCAGTGAAAATGTTAGATCATAACGGATGAAATCTCTGTTCGGACGGTTCAGACATTTTGTATCAAGATATATCTCTTTATAATTCTATAATGAATACGAACGAAATTCCATCTATTTTTTTTTATGAGTTTTTGTAACCAAAACCACATAATAATTAATAGAACGTTAATATGTTTTAACTTCGTACTATTCACCGTTAAGCTTCTACATTTTTTCTCTAGTGATATTATACATGTGAATTGTATTATACGTAATTTTGATGCTATTATTATCGTTACAACTGCATACATAAATTTATTGATATATAATATGCGTACAGTAGCATATAAATCAAAGCAAATACGTTGTACAATTCTATGTAAAATATGAAACATAATGCACAATTCATATTTTAGAAAGCAATAAAAATATTTTATTAAACAAGATACACCCAAACACATATTTAGCCCTCACTTATTATATATTACACAATTAACAACAAGAGATTTCAATAGAATATTCAGAATAAATTTAGTTCTGCAAAATTAATGAATTAATTGATGTTTTATAAATAATTAAAAGCTCATTTATCTATAAAAAGTAGATACGTACAAATATACCCAAGATAAATTTACAATATTCCATGTATTTCCTAAAAATTTTGATAGTAATAAATTCATTAACTGGAAACAAAGTAATTCAACATAATATTTTGTATAATCTTAATATTGAAAATATTAATTGATTTATGGACCGTTTACAGATAACTACAAACTCGATAAATATTATAAAATTTATTTGGAAATTAATAAAAAATTGATTCCAATTGCAATATAATATTAATATTGAATACTAATCGTATAACTTAATCGAATAACCTATTTTTTATAAAGAATCGCTAACTGAATCAACATTTAAAAATAAGAAAATATATTAAAATGAAGTTTTATTATACCATGTTGTATGTACTTTGTGTTTTTCTTTACTTCGAGCTCGCACGGTTACTTGGCATAGAAACTCTTTTTGTTTAAAGCTAATTACTGTTAGGGAGCTAATTTCAGAAGTCGTGCGGCGTCTCATCGTAAACTTATTTAAAGTTTTCTACGTCGTTATTTAAGACATTTAAGGCTGAAAGAATACAGCGTCTCTGGCGTTGTTATTAAAGGAGCTCGTTAGAACCGCGTTGAAATTAGTTCGATAATTTTTGTTGAAAATGTCTCAAGATTGATGTGGGTTTCATATCTTTTCGCAAGTACAAAATTGTGTTTCTATGTTGAAAGAGGTCATATTAGTTAAATGTTTTTTTTGATAAAAGAAACTCGCGAAATTCGTATTTACGTCAATGTAGTTTCTAATACATTTGCTACGTGTATAATTAGCGTATATCAATTTAGGTATGAAACATAAATTAAAAATTATGAATTTTTTTAATAAGTTTCTATAATAAGTCATGTAAGATATATAATGAATTTTATATATTTTTTCACGTAAACTTATTCCATAAGTACTATCTGCGTAATTTGTAATCATTTTGATTTTCTATCCAGTAAATGCTTCAATGTTTGTGTCAATAGTTATTCGATTAGCTTCGGTTTAATCTAAATCTAAGGGATGCAGTTTCTTAAAATATTAGCAGACCGTTCTCGAGTGATACTTCGCTGATCATGAACAAAAGATTACGCCCTGCTACAAAAAAATAAGGTGTGTCGTTCCATTCACTAACTTACCAACGGCTAATTACTTTAACTGCTAATTATTTTAATGCACGATATGGCTTCCTGCTCTCGACAACTCGGTGCAGTAAATTAGAATGCAACTGACTCGTTCCTACACTCATTCTATTACGAATGTTCAAATAAAGTACTGAGGCCATGCGAAAAACAACTACATCGTGAAATATTATATAATATAATTAAATAATATAATTAAATAATAATATATACTTAAATATACTTAACTAATATAATTATAATTATTAGTGTCTGTTATGGTCGTGGATGTTAGATAAGATAAATGTTTATGTAATCCACTACTTGACATCATTTGCAGAGTTATTGCCATTTTATAGATTTAGATTCACTTATTTTGCTTTATAAGCGTAAAAGCCACTATTTTTACACATGGAAGTGATGATCAATGCCTTATTATCAATAGCGTGCTAGTTAATTTTTGATAATTCAAATTAATACAGTATACGACCTTAAAAAAGTTAAATAAAATTTCAAATCAAAAAATTATTTCATTTTAGCTAACTGAGTAAAGTTTATAGTAAAGATGCAGAAACTGCATTTTTTTAGAAATGATTTATAGAGATAGAAATCATAAGTAGAGATTTAGTAGAAACACTTAAATAACTTAATGTAAATATTAAAATATTAAAATATTATATAAATATTGAAATATATAATTCATTATATATATTTATCTAATTTTCATTGTTACTGCTTTTTATTCTCTACTATTATAATTTTTACTGTATTGAAAGAGAATTATAACGTACATTGAATAATGTATATTGAACATATGTATATCTGTATTTTGGATAATCGGTCCTATATATATAAAATATATCTATATTTCATGAATTAATAATTAATGATATGTAAAATGTACATAGATAAAAATTTTTGTGAAAGACAAAGTATAATATTGAAATATATTTGACGTATATCAATTAATTCATAATGAATTATAACGAATTATCGATGATTGGTTTAAAATATAGTACGTTACCAATATACGAGCATATACACGACTATGTCCACGAAATACAAGAGTGTAACACGTTGCGTTTCTGTAAATAATCGAATATAGCAAAAATCCTATACTATACTATACTATTGATAATAACGTAAGCTGCAATCAAGTGCGTGGTTCCTGACGAATAATCACAGATTCCAATACCCTTGCGCTCCTTCATACTTATCAATTAGCCCACACCAAGAAGGAATTTCCTAGAGGCGGCAGTTGCTCGAACGTGCCGATCACGACGAAAGGTCAAGGTCATAAAACCTTTAGCTTTGTCCATACGGTCCGCTGGTTGCTACGGAAGTGCCTTGTCAAAATCGTATAAGTAAGCATACAAATTAACCAAAAGGTAATCGACTTTGAGGAATCTTCTCTCCATAACTTAACCCTACTCTTAAAGTATTTTTTACTCTGGCCAATCGCTTCCTTATGTGGTCAGCTATCCGAATAAAAAACACTAGAGCTCTTTGCTTCGATGATTTGCTAAATAAAATCACACACGTTCCACACTCGCCAGTTAAAACTCGCGTAATCTCATCTTGTACTACTCGTATATACTTGTAAATAAACTCCCCACCAGTAAAAAAAAAACCTCTTTACAAGAGCAAAATTATTTTGTACTACCGACGACTTTCAACAATGGATAAGAATTTTCTTCTATAGCGGTATTGAAGCTGGTCAAAGTTGCATGTGATCAATAAACTTTTTGAGGTCATTCAAAAATGACTTTTATCACTTTTATGAATTTTTCATGATTTTAGCAATCTACTTTTTGTTTTGAACAAATTATGTTTTTTTCTGAATGCGAACTTATACTAAATGTATTGGATATTATAATAAACTAAATATAGAAATATACTTAACTCTAAGCAGATACATAGATAAAAGAAGATGCATTAACAAGATTATACAAGTGATTTACGATATTCAAATTCAACAAGAATTTATTGCCTATGTGTCCATCACTTTCACACGGTCTAAAAATCCAATGGTAATGCCCTCGTGAAATACTAATATATTATCTGCAATTCCCAATTAATTTTCATTTGGTGGATAATCACGTCAATAATGACGATACCGGCTGAACAATTCGTAAATAAATTCATTCATCACGTAATAAACTACTCAGTTATAAACATAAATCTTTACAAATTGCAATGAGCGACGTTCAAACGTACTTGATCTCAGATAAGGTTATACAGTGACCATGAACTTATTCGGATACTAGTTCCTTGTCTAATTCATTCTAATTGATCAAGCTCTATGAAGTCGTTTAAATACAGTCTAACTCTTATAACTCCCTATAAAACTACATTAGATTATATTGGAGATTATGAATATATATCCATACTAATAAATATTAAGACACTTGTGGAAAATCTTGATATGAAACTTGATATGAAATCTTATTTGAAATTGTAGATTAAATAATGTAAAATGTTACATAATATTTCACCAATTGTGTATAATGTTAACATATTAGTACATTACAGTATGTTGTAGACATACATATTAGCCAACCATCCACCAGAATACAGGCGGCTGAAAAAAACAAAATCCACGAATCTTCTTTTTTAACACTCTGTTCAACCTTATCATTTCTCTCCCTTGCCCCGCTTGCACAAAAGTCCACAGATTCAATGTAAAATAATTAATTGATTACAATAAGTCTATTCCTGAAGGACTATTAATAGGTAGTACCTTCTCGCACGTTATCCTGACGTATCAAATTTACTAAATGATCTATAGGTTAGTTGTAAATTAAAAATTATCTAATAAAAAAATCGTTGTATAATAAAAGTAAGAAAATCGTTATTAAAGTTTCTATATAATATAAAATTATGGAAATATTTTCTATTTTCGCCGCGTTTCTCGATCATTGTGTTAGCTGATTTTTGCATTTACATTAATTTATATTTATTTATACTATTAATTTTCGTATTTCATATCATAGTATAGTAGGCCAAGAAAATATTGAACACTTATAGAAACTTTTTACAAACATGTATTGATGAAACATTCAAAAATTTTGTTAGCATTATTCTAATGACAATCGACTATGATTACATCATTAAAGTTTGAAACGAACCTGAAAATGTATATAGAAGGTACAAGATATTTAAAACAAGTAGGTATTATTTTGCAAAGGTTATGAAAGTATTTAAATAGTCAATTATTCATTAAAATAATAAGCCGCAATATTCAGCAGGATCACTTTTGACACTTATCATATGCTTAAGATGGTTGTCCATGCCGTAATGTTTATAGTAAATATATTGCAATTATATACCACTATGATGATCATAAAGAACAAAATTATTGCAATTTGATTTATTTGCAACGTTGTAATTAAAATATATTTTGTATAAAATAAGTAAATGTCTGAATACTTCTGAGCGGTCATGTAAATTGACCAATTCCACTAATCACTGGACTGTGAGAAGAGTGAAGGTAAGAACGCCTTTCTCAAACAGTCGTTGAAGTTTTGATGAACAACGCCAGATCCTCGAGGAGCTCGTTCTATCATGAAGATAGAAAGCGTTGTCAGTGATTTCATAAAATTACAATGACGCTTAATTCGAGAAGTTCCGTGGAAACAAAGCAAATCTACAGCGGATTACCGGTCGTCGACAGGTCACAATGAATAGTGAACAGCACTAGTAACAAATAATTAATCACTTGAATTTGTATTTAGATGCAGGGAGGCAAAATAAAATTTGCGGGAAATTGTCGAGCCAACCGCTTTTTATTTAAGGTCGACCCCCAATGAGCATGACGGACGTGGTATAATTGCAAATATATAGAAGCAGTTATTCTCTTTCGTTACTATTGTTTGTCTCTACTTTGAATTTGGCGAACACACACAAAAAAAAAAAAGAAAAAAAAAGAAATCGATGATATTATTAATGATGATCGCCCTAAATAAAATTTTCTAAAAATGTTTCCCGTGAATAAAGCCAATTACTTTAGCTAAGATCTTTTTTTTATCTTCCGCCCTAGATGTCATTTTTTGACATCAAAATTGATGTTAACTTTTGAAATTGACATTTAACGTATATCGAGTAATTGAAAAATATTATAATACAATCGATTTGAACATTTATGCAACGTCTGGAAAATTTGTCCGATATCGAATATCTTTTGCAAATATTCCTTGATTCATTGGTTATAAATATATGCACTAATTATAACACAATCCAGATGGAACCGCAGTGTCTCAGTTGGCAGGTCGAATTCATGACCAAAGGATCCATAGTTCAAATCCTTATTCCCGGTTGATTTTTGCCACTTGACTTCTGCCACTTGATTCGTTCATAGTTGTACTGCGCTTGATCCAGCGAGATTCTGATGGTTCAGAATCCACCTCAAACTGCACGTCTCTTATATTTAACCATTCATAAAAATTCATTGTTATTTATTCTAAGTACTAAAACACTAAAGTACTAGAGATTGTTTCTAGCCACCAATAAACCCACTAGTCGATGCAACGTTAAATAAAAAAAATTAAATATAATATAATTGATACCATCTCTGCTATCTTAATTTTATAAAATGCTGTGAAAAATTCAATTTAAATTCATCTTTTACAGATCTTTCACATATCTAATAGTTTCGTATAATCAATTACTTGATTATTAACTGTAGTTTTAGAAATTAACTCATCGAGAAAACGGCAATACGTTACAACAGGAAAATAAAATGCGTTAATACTACACTGTCGTATTAGCTGTTCGGATGGAAATTCCGATTTACGAATTTCCATACGACGTTCCTGGAATTCCCATTAGAAGGAACGTCGCGCGAATCGAACGCCTTATCTACCATTATCATGAGAAATACCTCTCGAATCTAGATCTGCTGTCTACTCGTGTCTCGAATATCCTGCCGGTCGTTTTCTTTTACTTTCATTCACACGCACGAACGAGGCTGACGAATCACATTTACGAACGCGTGTGACGCTCATGCAATTTTCCCATATATGTCTATAAGTTAAAACGTGAATTATGTGTTTCCTCTACTAAGATAGTTTCCCTACTATGATTTTAAATTTCTTAGAATAAATTGATTTCTATTTCCCAAAAACAGTAAGTATCCTGATAAATATGATGAAGAATTATTCTGTTAGGAGAAATGAGAAATTTTTTGTTTCTTAATTATTTTAAACTTATTAAGGAAATTGTACTTGGATTTTTTTATTAAGTTCACAAGAAAGAATCTCATAAAGAATTATATCGTTTAACGTTAACTCTTATGTAAAATATTGTAAATATTGTAAATTATGTAAAATATTGTATTATGTAAACATTGTAGGCTTACTATTTCTCGATATACATACATGAGGTCTTAAGTGTCAATTGTACAAATTCATATCAAAAAATTACTTTTAGAAACACGGTACGTGCGACAACGCTTCAATATTTGATACATAAAGTAAAGACCTCTTTTTATTGGAAAATTATGCAAGACTAAAATTAGTTAAGACTATTTAACTATTGGATATGTTTATTTTATTAAGTATAATAGTATAGTAATGTCAGTTATCTTTAACTGAAAATTATTACAAATTAAATTGGTTCTATTAATATTGCAATACATAAATAAAGTCGGACCATTTGATTTTGTGGTTTCTTTGAATTTGAAGCATTACTACTAACAGAATGGTAATGTCCTTAGCGAACAAATGAGAAATTTTTATTACAATACCGACCAAAGTTAGTTCTGGCTTTTTTAGTATTTTGATTTGAATAAACAAATGAATATAATGATTCTGTATAACATATTTCGGAATCATATTGCTTATTCCATTGTTTTCGCTGTTCTGTTCTGTTATGACACGTGTACGTTGACATCTCGAGTGTTAAAAATTAATTTCTAGAGTTGATATTTTGTTTCTCAAGTAAGTAAATGATTTTTTTTCTGCTATATATACTATATATAATATACTATATTATATATTATCTATTAAGCGTAGTGACCAGCCCTAGCTTTGTGATTTTCTTCGTATATTATGTACGTAACAATTTAAAATATTCAACTGTCAACAATAACGATCAATCCGCTGTCGATCAGTACAGACAACATCTTTTTTATCTCTAAATTCAATCTGTTGGCAACTACAATTAAATTAAATTATTTTTATTTAATCTTCCGTCTACCTTCCCCGTAGAAAAACGACTGAAATTTCAAAGTAGAAAAAAGCAAAAGACAGAGAATAACATGAATGCAACTTCGAAGCTACTCCTCGAAAACAAAATAATCCAGAGACAATCCACTGAAGCTTTCAATGTTACAAAAATGTCGAATTTGAAAACTGGACACGAGATATCAATTATTTTACTTGTGGTATATGTAAAAATAAAATTTAAATAGAAATGTGTATCCAGTATCGAAATGTGTTTTTTAATATTATTAATCATTTAGACTGAAAAACCTACTAATTAAATAATTGGTCAATACCGGACGACAATTTTTGACTTCCTACAAATTACAACGTTTCTGGTCTTGCAAATGATCGATTCTTGTTATTGAATTTCACAAAATGAACTTCTCTTTTTTTATTAAGTTCCATTTGTACTATAAACCGACTTTTTAAATTTTGATTTTTAGTTATTCTTGTCTAAGATATAACAAAAATACTTAGAGCGGTCAGTACTGCATGGATCTCCCCTATAAATGTTGTTTCATTAGTATGGTGAGAACCTATGCTGAAAACATTACTGGTTATTTTAACCATAATCTTACAAAAGAATTTATTTATTTCTCTTTCAACAAGACATTTTAAAAAATTTGAATCTAAATAATAAATTTTGTCATTTCATTAAATAGATAATTCTAATGCGCAAAAAATACCAAGATCACATTATGCTCTGTTAAAAATATATGAGGAGGTAATAACGATAGCATAAATGTTATTTGTATTGACAGAGACAATTCTAAGTTATGGGAATTGACATCAGGTATACTATAAGATTCGGTAAAAATGAATCGTAGGGCTTCTGCATCGTAGGACTTTACAAATAACACAAAATAGGAAAGTGATGAAAAAAAAGGAAAGATTTTTCTTCTCATTTCTCATACAAGAAGAAAGAATCTATTTTTTTGCATACCGTATGAGATGTGTATTTATAATATCTGTTTCTTTTTTTTAATTGTAGGAGATAATTTTTTTTTAATTATTTATTAAAATTACAATCAATTCTCGCGTTGAGAATTTTCAGTAATTTTTCTGGCGTGGCGCAGTGAAATGGCTGATTATTTATAATAACTTAATACTTACTATAGATAAGTATAATTTATAAGTAAGTGTTATAAATACGTGAATATTACTTAATTTAGATAACTAATTGAATCTAGCGTTTAGGTCTAGCGGATAGGCCTCTTCGCCTGCGAATATGGTCCATCGTATCAAGTACTCCAGTGATTAGGGGATTTCGGTGTTTGTTGACTCTTTCGCTATATCTGTCGCTATATTTTGCTATTTCCTCTTTGACTGTGGGTATCTTGAGGTCGCGATGTATTGTTTCGTTGGTAACATACCAAGGTGCATCTATTAAGGATCTTAGCGTTTTCGATGTAGGAGATAATTAAGAAATGTTTTGTCTCATTTGTAAACATTAAAAATTAGGAATTAAAATTAGTAACATTTTTCGAAGAAAGTATACAGCGATAATGTTTTTAAAATCAAGAGCTAAAATGTATAATGTACTACAACTGTCTTTATTTCTTTGATGAAAATGAAATTCCTGACAAGATTTCTTGCGAGCCTAGAGGTATTCATAAATATTAATATGCATATCGATAGAAAGGATAGCTGACGGGATCCGCTGTCTAAGAAAAAGAATATTGTATCTGTTACAAGATATGAAAATACTACCGACTGAAAGAAAATAGGTAACTGTGATTAACGATATGATAATTAGAATTAGATAATCGATAATTAGGAATTAAAGTTTAACAAGTTCAGTAAGTTCGTTACTGTCTTAAGCGTTAAGAACTGTTAGTGGTTTATTATTTATTACAGTAACATACAATTACATATACCTGGCTATTTTTCTTTATAAATATGAAAATGGCCAAACTTCCATGAAATGCAAAGGATATCTCATTTTTACAAAATTAAAATCAACAAAATTATACAATCTTAAAAAATGTGTTAAAGTTTAAATGATTTCCCCTTGACTAAACATTTTTTTGAAAATCACAGCAATCTACTACAGTTATTATATAAAAATAAATTGATTCAGACAATTTCTTCTTTGATTAAAAATATTCTTTTTAAAAAATATCGTACTTATTCATACGTTTATTACGAAATTTATTCATATTATTATATTTAGTCATATTATTATTTATTATATTCATTATCAATAACGCAATACAATAGTTATAAAAAATGTATTGATTCAGATAATCTTTTCTTTAATTAAAAATTTTCATCCTAATTTGCATCATCTATTTCAAAACGACATTTATTATACTTGCTCGCTTCCCTAAAACTTATAATTATGTTTGAATTCTTAAATGTTTGAAATATTGAATGTTGTTTGAATAATTGAAATATTCTTCCCAATATTCCTACAACATTCTATAGACAATTTCAGTCTGATTTCCCTTTTTGCTTCCATTGCAGAACAAAAATCAAATTCAATTGAAATTCTCTTTACTAAATTTCTACTAAAACTTGTTACCGCTACAATAAACCTCCAAATGTTCACATAAATCTTTTTCGATATCTGTATATATCTTTTTCTATATCGATTCTCTTTTGACGATTTGCAATAAATTCCAGCATGACAATGCGCAAACTGTCGTTCAAAAAACGATCATGTGACCCCATAAATAGCAATGTGGTCATTCGAGCAAGCCGTGCTAAAGGAGCACGTAGAGTAAGAACAGTCTCGTGACGATTGTTTCGAAGCTAAACGGAACTTCTACCACCATTGCAAAGATCTTTGCAAGTGCAGCGTGCTTTTCGTCCTCGTAAACATTGCGGCAAGGAGCTTTCGACCGAGGTAATAAAACGATTTCGCTGCTTTTGACTGCAAAACTCCGGGAGCAGTTCAACTCCGTTGAGTCGTAAAACGTGCCCCATCACTGTAACGAGATTTTCTCTCTGCCTCTTCTCTCCTTCGAATGAGTCGTCATCTACCACAGAAAGATCGCAGAAAGTTCATCGAATATTAAACGATCGTCGCGCAATTTCCGTTACACTTCGTCACCAGTATTTCTTGTTATCTGCTCGGAAGAAATTTACAGCGTGCGATCGAATTTTTCTAAATCTGGTTTCGCTTACTGTTACTTGTGGGCGGGATGCTTGGTTCGGAAAGAGGCTGGTTCGACATGTTTGGGATGTATAAGCTTTGTGGAATTAAGGAGGAAGTCTGTTATATGTGAATCCTTTGATGGATTCTCTGATTTTAGGGAATGATGTTGAAGGATTCGGAAATTTGGATATGAAATTTTTTATTATTTTTAGAAAAATATTGGATCTGCCCATATGAAATATCGTTTTTTTTCTTAAATAAGATTTTTATGGGTGAAATTTCATCCCATGTGAATTTTGTTTTAATATTATCGTCCGATAATAATACTATCGTAATGTTATTGACAAGCAATAATTTTTGCGCATCTATTCATAGAATAATAATAAAACATTGAATTGTGTTTGTTTAGCTTCAATAATTTTTTTATTTAATCATTTACACTAGAGGACTCCACTACGAAGGCATTTAAAAGCCTTTAAATTCGAGGGCTTCACTGCCATTATTTTATGCTTCGAGAGATATCATACCTTGGAGAATTACAAACTATAAAATACTATCGTTAAATATATTATTATATTTGTGTTGATAATTAATAAAGAAAAGCAACAGAATGCGACTATAACTCTTTTTCTTACGCACATTTTTAGCCATATGTATTTACAAAATGCGGCTGAATAACATGTCAAGCGCATAGAAGAGGATTTCCTGTCAAAAAATACGAAGGAAGTATGCAATAACATTTTGTCAACTGGCGATTAGTTTTTGAGAAAATCGAATTTGAAAATTTGTCAACATGGCTAATTCCAGATTGGATAGAACTAAATAATTGATAAGAGATGACTCTACATATAGAAACAAACTTTTACTCATAATAGTCTTTAAGAGTTAAAATATTATATACCTTACTAAAGTAATTTTAAAATAATAATTTGATATATTTTTTTGAACAATTACTTAATTCTAATATTTTATATTTATGCATAATGGTTATCATGCGGAACTCATATGTCTATTTTCTTTATTCCTTTTGTGTATGCCAAATCACAAATATCATCGAATCTATCTTAAAATTTTATTTCCGGTAATTTTTTTCAATTTTCCTCTCGGTTTATTTTCCATAAAAAAATTAGTCTTGAATTAAATAAATCAATATTGAATTACAATGTTTAAAATTTGTCAAATACATTTTGTACTAAATTAATTACATTGATATGCTAAATCTGTACAGGGTAATAAAAAGAGAGTCGGATACTTAAAAGACTTGTAGCACTCACCGAGGAAAGCAAAAAATGTCTAATCAACATAAATTGTAAAATACTTTCGATGTAAAATTAACTTCTACTATCTTTTAAACGAAATTTAAAGCTTACCTACCCATGTGTTCTTATGTATATTTGAATTTTCAAAAAACATTTCACCAATGTAATATTACAATGTGCATAAAAGAACGAACTATATGTATATAACATTGAAATTGAAATTTTCCAAAAATCAATATTTTCAAAAGTTACATTGTAAACATTAAATAATTTAATACCAGAGTGTTTGGGATTTTACGTCAAGAAACTACTTTCCTAATAGAAATCGAGGAAGATTAAAGAATGTAATGATTGAATATAAATTTTTTTCAGATTAACGTATAAAGTTTTTAAATACCTTAGCAGAACTAACTATTTAAAAAGTCTTGTAACTCTTAAATTTAAATAAATAAAAATTTGAATATCTTAAAGCAATAAATGTATAAAGTTTCATAATTCTGAATTCAGGCTTGCTAACACTTTTCTATTCAAACGTTATTTTTTTAGAGCCAAAAAATCCTTGTTTAAATATCTATAATTGTATAAAAATTATACCTATTTCCATAAACGTTTTAAGAATTTATCCAATGTTTTTTAATGTCACAATGAATATGGATTAAGAATTATTTAAATTATCATCGATCGATTAAGAATTGTTCGAGCAATGTTTGCTGACAAATTATGTTTAAAAAATCACGGTTATGTATCCCAGAAAATAAAAATGACACAATTCAATAATTGAAACCACTTCATCCTATCCTCGGACTGCCAGTCGTTCAGTAGATCGACTATTCGCGCAAATTTAATTAACACGCGCGCAGAAGAGGTCAGCGCGGAGACGGACGCGGATTAAGGTCAATTTTAAAGAAATTGCGAATCATCTCTCGGATTCAACGTCGCATCATCCCGTCACCTTAAGCAGCATCGTTTACCTACTCGCCAGCGATTAATACCCCAGGGGTTATCCGTTTAGTCGGAAATAGGCTTTTCTCAACCCTCTTACATCTATGTACTATATACACACAAACCGGCTCGTTCTAATTATTTTGCTCGCTCGCTCGCGACTAACGTGATAACGTCGCCAGACACTCGCACCTCTGACGCCTGCCACGTCCTGATACTAATGCATTAATTTATAATCATCCTATAATTTGCGGCTGCATCGTCCTAGCCACGCGTGACCTCCATTCTAAGCGCGCTACTGATCTCCGTGCATTTCAATTTCCACCTTGAATCGCATAACACTGTCCTCATCGCAGCAATGTTATGTACACTTTCGTTCATAAGTATTATGGCACCCTTTGGTTACATATCTTTTATGTATATATTATGTGTATAATACAAAACATTTTGAAATTTTATTAACATTGTTATGAGACTCGACTATCACGATGATATTCGTCAAGTTTGAAACGAATCGAAAAATGTACATATATAGAAATCACAAAATAGATTTAATGTAAATATATGTACTTGTGTATATGACAAGGAAAGATAGCGTAGTATTTTTCTGTTTTTGTTTCCCTTGTCTTTCATACGATAAGTTTTACGATATTAAAGCTAAAATATCTTTTAAACTAATCACTTTTAGACCGAGTACCTTAATACCTTTTTGTGGGAAACATAAAACACGTTCAAATATGTACAGTAATATGACCTTGAAATGATCTTAGATTCTGACAATTAAAGTTTGACGTGAAATTTATATCTACCGAGATTGCAGAATGAGGGTAATGACTAATTCATTATGAATGTTACATCGACAAATTAACAAATTGAAAATGATCAGGATTTTAGGCTCTTAAAGATCATTAGGATTGTGATAGTAAACATATTTATTGATATTGACAGGTTCCCCCTTATCGCTTTCTGGCCAAAACCTGCAATCTCGATAGATATAAATTTCACGTAAAACTTAAATTTTCAAAGTCCAAAATAATTTCAAGGTCATATCATTGTTTATATTTGAACGTATTTTATAATCAGTTACTCGATGCAATAAAAAATATATACAATCGTGCGCAAAAAAACCAATGACTTTGAGAATTTCGGAAGAAAGTAACCTTAGAAAAAAATATTCTTGCCGAATATTGGTCCTTTAATACCGTTCACATAACGTTTAAGGTATTTTCTGCATCATCACCATTCGAAGAGATATTTAGGTGGCATTATTTAAGTGGTCTACCCTGTATATACGGGTCAGGGTTTTATTATAAATATTACTTAATACACATTTTTATTATATTGTAATGTATGAATCATTTATTTTAAGATTTTATAGTGATCTTAATACTAGTAACTGATAATTAATCTTACGTTATCTTAAGATTTATAGTATTTTTATATAAGTTTCAAACTAGATAACAATTCTTAAATAATTTTCTAATTATTCTTGGGGATAACTTCACTTTCTGTACGTGTTTTAATACTTACAAAGGAGAGGGTGTATATGTATATATGTGTATGTACTTTGAAACCGAAATCCTCGGATGTGAGAGAGAGGATGTGAGATTGCATTAGGCGCGGTTTCGTCGCACGTCAACTCTTCCACCTATACTGGTTGCGGGCTTTCGGTCAACGCCTGTTCGCATTATTGCGTTAGGTACTCTGCGGTGTTGTTTTAACGGGCAATGTTTTGTGAAGAAAAGGGAGAGTTTAATTTACTGTCCTCGAAAGGTGTCTCCGGGTGGTTGAAGATATAAGAAACAGCACAACACAAGGCATATTTATTTCTGTACGCTGTTTATGCTCCTTTTGTAATGTGGGTATAATTAGCATTTTTCTTATTAAGGCTGACCATTTTGAAATCTGTGATTTGATCGAAATGAAATAATTTTTAACAGTAAGAGTTTCCTCGATTAAACCGACATTTCAAGATTCAGGCTAAATTCAGGGTCAGAATAGTAAGTCGTTGAACTCTTCTTAACATCAACTACAACAATATGAAGATAAAATACGTAGTGTCGTTTAAAAAAGTCAAGGCGATCTTGAGTTCTTATTGAAAACACAAGTTTTTGAAATTTTCTTATATTGGAATTTGTACCTGAAAACCCGTGGTGCAGTACATCCGATATAACTTACGGCAATATTTGCTTCTTTATATTATATTTTTCATCATCTACTAAACGATAATAAGTTTTTAATTAATACATTATGCAGTTTACTGCTTTTGTATTTCACAAACATTATACAAAAGGAAAAAAATAAAACTGTTTTTGATTTTATGAACTAAAATAAAATCATCACCGAATTTAAATTATAAAAAATTACAGCACCACTATTATCACACACAAGTACTTTTAAATATACTTGCTAATTTTCAATATAATTCAATATTAATAATTAAACTTCTCAATTTATTTGCTTATTTTAAGTTTTAATAACATCTAAAAACGTATTCTTATATTTTTCAATCTAAAGTATAAGGTTCTAAAAAAAAAATTCATTGCTTCCCTTCACAACACTCTGATCTCGACAAATATTTCATTCTTATTAAAACTATGTATATTTGTATAATAAAAATTTAATACGTACTAAATTGCTGTCCCAGTGCAGTTTACTTCCCTTACTTTCTTTTCTTCAAACAAAGAAAATTTCTTTTGCCTTCCTAGGCGGCTGGCAGCAGTGTAATTTTTTAGTTTCCCGATATAACATTTTGCTCTCCCTACTTCGTGTACCATTTACCAGATAACAGAAAATTAATAGAATGCTCCGAATAATGTTTCATGAAGATCCAATCAAATTTCATTAGATACTTTTAAAATCCGTTTATATGTTCCTTCGTGTATTACAATCTCGCTACTTTCACTGCTGATATTTTATCTAAATTTAAGGGTTCATTTTCACGAAAGCCTCACACTATAATGAAATAATGATGCATACATCGTATTTCGAGATAAAATTTAGCTTCATTCGAAATTTTCCATTGCCTATTTCTAGAGTTGATGAACTTGTTTAGTATTATTTAATCATATACTATTTATAGATTTTGTTAGATTGATGATTATTGACAATTTTATATTTAATATATTCAATATTTTGACTTCATTATTTTCACAATATATATTTTCAGTGTATTTTTATATATAGAATATACATTTTTATATATACAAGTATAATTAAATTCCGCATATGTTTATGCAAATTTACAGTTTTATGAATATAACTAAAGAAGTACAATCCAAATAGGAAATGCCCCTCTAAATTTCACTCTAAAAGTATTACAATGAGTACTTTGTTTGGATATTTTGTACATTTTTGTATATTTAAGTTTTCTATCAAGACACAGATGTCCACAATGTATTTTTAATATTTGAATATCTTTGACACTTATCTTTACTACAAAACTTAATATATTAATATACGCCTGTCTGTATATTTACGAATAGCTACTTAACGTTTCGGATTGGTTGAGTTCATATTAATGCAAACAGTTGTATGATGCTATATCATATAAAGTGAAATTAAACAACATCATGCTATAATTTTGTATGAAAATAAAAATTCAGATGAATAATTTTGATTAATTTTAATATTTTTATATTTAATGTCTTTATATTTCTCCACTTGTACACTTTTATAAGAAAAATGATAATGATGAAATCTATTTTAATTCATAAGACATTCTTGTGAAAATCTTAAAATATTCATAATCTTATTAAACTAAGTGCTTAGCAAGAAGTAACTCAGACTATCTTAATATTGTAAGATACACTATCACAAATATGTTACTATTAGGTTATACCTTAATATTAATTTCTCTTATACAAATTTATTCGAGCACTATACGTATAAAAAATTTAGAGATCAAACTAATTTGTCCTAAAAATCATAAAAGTAAATTATAATTCTAACTGATAATGAGCTTTTATACGCGATTGTGATTCTAGATAGCGGGTTTAAATTTGTACACAGTAAAGTTTTTATAAATACGGCTAAAGAATCATAGGGATTTGTTTCATCGACTAAATTCCATTAAATGTTATAATGAATGGTTCACGTTGGATATTTTATATATGTATTTTTTTATATTTTATATATATTTTCATATATTGCATATTATGTCCATTCCGTACATTTCTGACGTTTAAAATTCACATAAATACATAAAAATTTGTAGTCTCCATTAAAGTAGTTGATGCTACTGTAAATGATCAATTTGGATAAACTTTGTAACTATCATGTTCACTAACAATTTATCTTAATATTTCTGATTAATTCTTTTTTACCACACCGCGGCAGTTTAATGGAGAAATGACGTACGATTGAGTTAATTTTCTTGGCGTTGGTTTGTTTGTCTATTCCATCAGTGAATTCGTAAAAAGGGACGTCCAACAATAAAATCCTTTATTTGCTCGTTACGAAGCTCGCCGACAATTACGTTATCAAATGAATGAAACCATTACTCTCCTTATGAAGTACCTCCTTACTATGTGGTGAATTAGCTTATGCAGATCATCCGTCATTAATAAGTAATCTCTCTTAGTTCGGCTACAAACTAGTCTACCGATTAGCGACGTTGCTACCGTTCACGTTAATTAGGTGACACTTTTTAGCTCGCCCTCGACCATCGTCAACCTTCAATTAGTTTCAACACTAATCGCTCCGTTAGCAAGTACATCCTGCTTGACTGTAGTGCCAGTCCAAACCAGTAACCTTCGATAGCGTTATTTCTTTTTAATTATTTATTTCATGCAAACGAATTTGATTTTATAGTACTATATTATGTTGTCATTTCTCAAGTAAAACTTCAACTTCACGTACTATCTTTCACTTTCAATTAAAGTCATAGTGTGTGTGTTCTAAATTTTGGGAAAGATTGGTTTGTTTTAAAAATTTTAGTATTTCTAATATTTCAATAAAAGTTCTTCTTCGAGTTATCTTTTATGGAGAAGAAACTAACATTAAAGTCGTATGTCTATGAACATCACAATATACTTATGTACGTGATCAAATAAAAATTGATTTATTACGAAAGTATAATCGTTACCTCAATCGTTGCTCCTTCACTGCAATAATAATTAAACTTAATTCTGTAAATCTTCTTGTAAGTAGTTATGAGTAATCGAATTAGGTCGTTGTGGAAAACACTGCCTATATATAATCATATTCCACCGATTAGGAAACGATTCGCATTTTCGGAAGGTTCTAACTCGATTATGAATCGGGATATCAGGAGCAGATTCACACATACGGTCATCTTATGCTTCGAATTCGGGCTAATGCTTCATACACGTTTCTCTTTTTCTCGTGAAACTTGTAATTATATAAAATATTACAAGTCTTCCTATACAATTCTTTTATTGTTAATAATTACTTATTACTTGTTCAAATAGCGTGGGGTATTTGTAAATGTTTAAAAAGTGATCATTTATCTAATAATGATATTTATCTAAAAAATATTTACGTAGTATCTTTTTTGGACATGTTTATGATCTTCAGATTTAACGTTCACTTTTCAAACTTTAGTATTTATATTGTTAAACATCATGCTATCGCAAAATTAAATACTACATATCTTCACTGAAACTTACTTCAACGGACAACATTGAATTTTAACTTTTATTTTAAATTCTAGACTACTTCATTACTAGTTTTTCATCCTCAATTAAAAGAATTAAAAGATACTGTTTCTAGTTTAATAATATTGTTCAACATTAATATTTAATTTTGCAATCTTCAATAGGCGATTCTTGTTAACTTTTGTCAGTACTCAATGTTGGTGGATGCCTCGTCTGCCATTGGATATAACGAAACCGCCAAACACGAGCAGCCATTAACTAGCCGTTAACTATTGCCGCCGCCACGTGTTTTGCCAAACCTTTCCGCTTTTTCGCAAAATTGATTTTTTTCGGAAACTGTGAGGTCTAAGAAAAAACGGTTTGCAGATTCATGTTTAGCTCACAAAAGTCTACAAGAATCACCTAATGAAGATTGCAAAATTGGGAAAAAATAAAAATTTGTTGAACAGTATAATAATACAACTACATGTATATCAGATCACTTTTAATTCTATAAAACACGAAACACAAGAACGTTACTTGAACGAACTTGAATAATGACTTAAAATATAATTTACCTTTGGCAAGAAACTAAAACGAATCCTAACACCTGTTACAAAGGCAATACAAAAAACTAACGAATATGAATCATTATGAGAGGAAATACTTAACTTCGATAATTTGCGGAAGTAATATGTGATTTCAAACGAACAGTAGTACATCAATTAATATGTCACCTTCTCATATGATCGTACGACGATATCTCTTCGTTCAATTAACGTGTAATTATAGTGGAACGTTGATTATCCAGATACCGATTAGGACGCCGTGTCGCGTTCAGCCGCTGACTCCCGATTATTCAGAAATTCTTGAACGTAGAACATATGTATGTATAAGTTGTTATATACGAATTATCGAACAGACAGCATATCGCCATCAATTTGCCTGTTCAAGCTACTCTCCTATTTTACACAGTCCAAGTCCACATACATAAATTCTTTTGTGTAAAAATTGTTCAATTAAGATATACTGATTCTTAACCCCTTGGCCTACACGCTATCTGCCGATCGCGCGAGTCATAGTAAGCAAGAAGTTCAGTCGCGCGTCGTGCCATTCATCTGTTCAGTCGTGTGGCCGAACTGGCGCAAAATATATACTTCTTGTGATTTGTATATTTAGGGACTACAAAAAGAATTGTGAAATAATAAACAACGTTTGAGGACAAATAGTATTTTCAAAACGTCTAGGGCGTAATCATGATCAATTGATCAGTTAAGAAAAACAATCATCATTGCTTTTACCGAATAGAGGATCTATATTATGTTCCTAATTTTATTGTGTAAAACAGTATATTTATGATTCCATTCGTTTTGTTTCAGAGGGCAGTTATATTAACATGTCCTGTACTTATTTAGTATTTTCAAAAATATAAATTTTACTGAGCCTTTCCTATAAAATTTACATTTTTACGTTGTGTCATTATCAATGCCAAACAGCGATATATGAATCCTATTTTTTATAACCTCTTATGAAATGTCGTATAAAATTTATCATTTCAAAGTGGATAATGAATCACTAGCAATTTGTAAATTACCACGAGTCTGACTCGTGGTTTTCGCTTATGGCACAAATCCCTTACCACGAGTCTCGCTCGTAGTTATAGGCCAAGGGGTTGATAAATTTTATTGTGACAATATGTCTCAAAGTATATACGGAAATTACAAAAATTACAATACATTTTAATCTACAAAGAAAGAGACAAGAAAATAATTTATTTTCAAGTTTTTCACTGTAAAAGATTAAATTGATTTTATTGCGAAAGGGAATTATACGAAGCATAATTAACCATACATAAAAATCTTGTAAAACATAATCAAAATCATTAGAGTATGCGTAAAATATATCTGTAAATAAGAAATTCTGTAAACTTTAAATACAATATTTGGCAAATGAAATTTCGGCTATTACATTGAGAATGGCGACGATTTCACCGATTTCAATGACCTTGAAATATATCGTCAATATTATGTACACCTGTTTCCTATATATATATAATAGCCGTTCGGCTTTAATTTTCAAATTATGAAGCAATTTATGTTTAATGTTACCCATATATATTATTTAACATTTTATTTTATAAATCTTTTTCCATAAATAAGTTATCAAGGCGATAGATATAATTGTTACACTCTTGAGCAATTTAAAATTAGAATAAAATGCCACATCTCGTATATTAATCGATTCATCGAAAATTGTTTCAGGCTAACATTGCCAAGCGCTTAATGGTGGCCTGTTATTACTCTGGCTCAACCTATAAGCTATTGATTTTTCTTATATTTATGCAATATTAAAAATAGTTATCTCTCTCGTGAATGAGTTAAGTTTAGGTTTGAATATATAAAAATGCGGCTGTCTACACCAGAATGAAATGTAATCGTAACTTGAATTTAATTGAAGTTTTTTGCGAATATTTTGCAAAGACCAAGCAACGTTTATATGTATAGAAAGAAGTTGTTCGAATGCTGATGTTGATAACATATTTCAGGATTATTGAAATCGGTGAAGTCGCCACTCATCCTAATAATTATAGACATTTCATAAGAAATTATAAAAAATAGGATTCATACATCGCTCATAAATCATAAATAAATCATCGATCATAAATTTACATTTTTGAAAATACTAGTAGGTACAGGCTCTATTAATATAATTGCCCTCTGAAACAAAATGAATGGAATCATAAATATGCTGTTTTACACGATAAAATTAGGAACATAATATAGATCCTCCATTTGGTAAAAGCAAATTTGAAATATTTTGAGTTGTGCCACTATTAATGCCAAGCAGCGATATGTATCATTAATCTTTCAAAAATGATTTACTATGGCTAGAAGGAAAATTGTACGAAGTTGAAATATTACTGAGCCAAACTAAGAAAAGATGTGTGTTTAAATTCTTCTGAAAAAATTAGATAACAGAATATAAATGTATTAAAATAGGATGTAACAAAATTCACATGTACATAAAGTTACAAGGAATTAACAATCTCGATAAAGAATGAAAAGCGATAAACTTCTAGCCACATGATATTTTATATTTTTTTTGTACATTGATTATCAAATACTTTCACACAGAAGCCGAAGCTGATATCGTTTGCGAATATTCAATGCAAGATCAAAATCACCCCGCGTCGAAAAAATGTTTCTGTGTTCGAATGACTCTCGATAGCTCGACTATTTGTCATAAACAGTAACAAAAACGTCGTGTTCGTGATAAAATAAAACGAAAGAAAAACTCGTTCCCCTTGGTGCCATCTTGTATATTCTGGCAACAGGATTCGTGCGAAACGACATTTCAACATTTCAGTACGTTATCTCTGAAAAGTCAGGCAGAGACGGATTCGATCGATAAGAGCGCATGACAGAACGATATAGTTTATCGTGCCGTTTTTTATTATCAGACCCGTGAGTATTATTATTCCAATGCTCGTTGACTATGAGATTTATATGCGTATCCTGTAGGTCACGAACCAATTCGATCATATATTATGAAAATACACAGGGAGGACTTTGAATTCTTCGCATTCTAGGAAACGTAAAATACTGCCCTGTTCTTTTTTTTCTTTGTTTTTTAAGACAAACCACCTACACAGAAGCATTATAAAGTAGAATATGTTTCTTCTGGTACTTTAATACAGACTTAGTATGAGATGTTTTTGTATAGTTCAATTATGAATGAACAAGGCATACAAATTTAGAAATGTAAAATATGAAATAGTTAAAGTTATTAATCTCACTACATTTTTTAAATCGTTTAGATCCCATTGCGTTTTTTTGTTTTATTATTGTTTATTAAATTTTTTTATTAACAACTTTTTATTTTGGAAAAGCTATGAAAAAGTCCTCGTTATGTGTCGTTTTTCATTCTAAATGTACGCTAGAAGTTTCCTTAAGTATTCAAAATGTTTTTGGTTATTACATTTAATGAGAGTGAGATTGGAACAAATTAAAATAATATAAAACAAGACTGCGGATTTTTATATAAATTTATGTTTTTCTGAGCATAATTAAAGAAATATAACTTAAACTGTGATTTGTGTCGCTTACTAAATATTATAACGACCTACGTATTATAATTTGTGTATATTATACACATATATTGTATATATTTATAATGTGCATATTACGTACATTCTGTACAACTGAAATTTTTTAATTTTCCATAATTTTCTAATTTTTTAATTGTTTAGTCAGTTATTTAGTGTAAATAGATGTTTTATAAAAATTCAGGATTGTGAAATATGAAATGGGAAAAGTTATTAATAAAGTTAAGAGTAAACTATGGATTTTTATGTAAATGCATATTTTTGTAAACGTAACTAAGGAAATAGAACCTAAATTGAGATTTCTTTCAACTGCTAAATACTATAACGATTACTGTAACCTGTATACGTCCTATGAAGCCTACAGGAGAAGAATTTGAAATATATATAAGTCACGTTTTGAAATAAACAATTTTATTTGCACATTTAAACTAAAACAGTAATTTAGAAATAAGCAAGGCACATTAAACTTTTAAGACTTTTCTTTATCCTCCTAAACATTCCAAAAGTATCGATTGTTTTAATATCAGAAATATGGTTGATTCTTTTGCAAAAGATAGTGTATTTTTCAACTATTCTTAAATTTCCTACCTTCTTAAATTTGACATATTATTCTCCTTTTTAGCTGCTGAATCACGTTAAAATCAGAAAAATCGTAAAAATGGACTTGTTCCATTTTGTTCTGTAATACATTTTTATACATATACATATTTTTGCAATTATTATTGCAATTAGTATATAAACATTGGCAGTCCAATTATAATATATAAACTATATATATATATAACAATAGCCATATATTATTATTTATCTGAAAAAAGAGGAAAATGCAATAATTGTTAAGATGTTTGAACACTGACTAGATCCGGAAAATGATTGGTGATGGGTATCAATTTTTTTAAGATTGCCATAGAATTATATTTTTGCCACCTTTGCAATAAGAAAAAATTATAATATATTCTGTAGATGATCTAAAGATACACATACTTACTACGGAATTTTAAGATCTGAATTTCAAGAAATGTTAAAATCAGAGAGCTTTATACCTAACGTGACTCCTGAGAGCATATCATATGAAAATAAGGTAATATTTTATCAGATACTCTTGATATTTGTTGCTACCTTACTGTAAAGAGAATTTAATTTTATAGGTCGATATGATGATGTATGTAGATGTAGATGATGTATAAAATATGCCTTTTTGATATTTATATGTAGATTCTATATTGTTACGATCAATTTTACATAATATTGAAACATTTCTTAATAAATATTAACTCTTGGAAGCTTTATTCAAAGTTAAACAATTTTGTAGTATAAATATAGGTTATATTTATGAAGATATGTACTGTTTTATATAACAAATTTAATTGAAAATACTTAAATAGCTAATAGTAATTTATATAAAATGTTTGGCACAATATTTCGAATTATGTGACATTAAAAATTATTACCATATTTTCACCGAGTTAAGTTTTAAAGAAATGTAGAGGTTTATGTGTAGAAGATGGTTGGTTTAATGGACGAGATTGCTCGTTGTTGAAACCATCGAATATATTTAAAATGATAAATTAGTATACAGATAATGTTCACAAAGACGCTCGTACTAACCGATTCGCTAAGACAGTGTATAAATTGTAAAATAGAATCGCTAATGACTCGTTAATTAGATCGCGGATATTATTTGTACTGCTCAAGGGAGAGTCGGAAAATTCAAGTTCGTCTTTGTACGACGGTTGCACGTAGCGGCGACATTGTACATACGGTCGTACGACTTCACTCGTCGTTTTCGTGTGCGGTTGTGAAAGTTCGACATCTGCGGATTTGTCGTTTCGATGCGGGGTAAAGCGTCGGCCGCTCGTTGTCAAACCCGTCCAGATGTTGCGCGACATCTTCGATATGCGGCGGTGGATACCTGTCGGTATGAAGCAGGCGTTCAACACACGGTCGCCGCGGTATCGTAGGCCTCCGTTCTTCTTTGGTATGACATGCAGAGGTGATGCCCATGGACTATTCACTGGCCACATCACTCCTTGCTCGGTCATCGCCTCAAATCTCGCCTTCAACTGCTCGCGTCGAGCGGAGGCGAAGCGTCGAGGTTCGTTGAAGACGGAGTAGTTTTCGATATGAAGTACCGCACTGTCGTATTTTGTTGCTACCGAACGAGTGGACGAGTCGCGTCCGAAAATTCGACGAGAAGTCGGTGATACGTCGACTCACTGGCGATTGCTTTGCTCGATACAGCCTCTGTCGTGTCCGTGTGTCGTGTTGTCGATAGGTTGCTGGTCTTGTCGCTGTGGCGTCGATTTCGAGGATCGACCAGTAACCCGTTGTGGCTTAAGAAGTCCACGCCGATGAAAGGCGTGCTAACGTCCGCCACCGTGAAACGCCGTTTCGTGTTCGTCGTGGTGGTAGGTCCCCTTTCTGATTCCAGGTGCCTGGGGAACGGCACTTCTTCGCGCGGCCCTGGAACGTTGCGTGGAAGTAACAGAGACCGGGCTGTTGCGATTCGGGTGTTTCCGGCTTCCAGGTGCCTTTCGTGGATGTTGTCGGCCACCTTAATCGGCGTTTCCGTTATCCTCAGCGCAGTTAGTACATGTTGAGTATTCGCTAGGAGGATAGAATTGAGGCGGCGTTCTATCGCCCATTTCTTCGTTCTCGAACTCCTAGTGCAGTCTTGAACCGTTTGAGTCTGCCAATTCTGTATGAAGTTGTTTGTTACTACTCGTCATTATGAATATTCACTTTTCGCACGTCACTGTTACCAATGTAGAGATTGTTTAGTCATGTTCAACTCACGTCGGGGTTACCAATTTGTAGAGGTTTATGTGTAGAGGGCGGTTGGTCGGTGAGGTTTAACACGTTGACTGCCACGCGTGTTTTCAAAGAAATCTCCGTCAGGCCACGCGTACAGCAGTACCAAGCATTCTCTGCTAGATGCTCCTATCGATATTTTAGTAATGTGAATCGCTCAAGTGGTGGTCTCAAGAATGATCTTTCGTTTCGTTTGTTCGCAACATTAAAACCACTAGCTGTTGTTGAATATAACGAAGGAAAGTGTGGTATAGGTTATTCCGACTAAATGGTTTCTTATGCCACCACAATTAGAAAAGGAATCAAATGGTACAGAAAACTTGACATTCGATTCTTTCTGGGAACTTCTGTTGTAAACGCTTTGACGGTTTACAAAATTACAACAAGAAAAAATATAGATATTAAAATATTTAGACAATAAGGTTGTCTGAAAATACAAAAAATCCTTGTCTTCGACGGAGTCAGCATAATATCGCCGTTCGGAAAAACGATTCCGGAAGAAGCATTAGACACGCATGCAAACTATGTTATGCAAATAAAAGACGTCGAATGGACCGAACAAAGGCACGAAAGAATTTGAAGAAAACAACAACTTATTGTCCAAATTGTCCTGACCAACCTCAGCTGTGTATAGAATACTTTAGTTTTACATTCTAAATAATTTTTTTAATAAACCATTTTCGTATTTTTTTTATAACAATTCAACAGTTTTATTATTATGGAATATCTTTTCAAATACCTACGACGGATCTTCGCAAGTAGTCAAATAAGCGACACCCGAATATGGGTCACGTGGCCCGACCAGAAACTTTGCTGACACCCGAATATGAGTGTCGTGACAGTCACACCAGAAACTTTGCTGATACCCGAATACAGGTGACGTGGCAGTCAACGTGTTAATGGACGAGGTTGCTCGTTGTTGAAACCGTCGAATATATTCAAATGATGAATTAATATACAGATAATGCTCGCAAAGACGCTCGTACTAACCGATTCACCGAGACAGTGTATAAGTCATAAAATAGGATCGCTATTGACTCGTTAATTAGATCGCTGATAATTCGTTGGTAACTGGTTGATAACTGATCGACAACTGACTGTAACTCATTTCCTTGAGATCGCGTCCGCTTATTTATACTACTCGGAGGAGAGTCGGAAAATTCAAATTCGTCTTTGTTCGACGGTTGCACGTAACGGCGACATTGTTTTGATCGGAGTTTATTTATTCTTACATTACGTGTATCCTAACGATCTTGATACTCCGAGGCAAAACAACATGATTTGAATTGACCTCTAACTCATGTGCCGCTACAGAAATATACTTGAATTATACTTTTTTTGAATATTGTATATATTCGAAGAATTATACTAAAATAACATATATTTGTATGATATCATTCTAAAATTTCGATTTTTATATAAATTAAGTATTCAATGAGGTCATTATGAAAAATTCTTTTCTCTATTCTCACGTGCAGTCTATTTCCCAATATATTTATTTTCCATTCTTTGTTCAGCTTGCATGTGAAAACTTTTTATATATACATATCTTTTAATTATAGTGAAATTTCGATTATCGAAACATCGATTAAGGGACCACTGATTATTCAAAAAATTAGAGATATGTAGTGCCTTGTAACAAAAATTAGGAAACGAGAATAGAAGCTGAAAGATAGATATTTTCATCCGAAACCTTTTACTCCTGCTTAATATTAGATAATATTTATAAAATATTACGAAATAGATAATATTTCCTCATATGAAAACAAAGTTATTTGATTATAAGGAAAAAATTGTTTTTCGAACAGCGTGTATTATAATTAATTCCAATAACTCCTTGGGGCATAGGATTTTAAAACAAAAAAGACTAATTGTACAGAAATTTTATTTAATATAGATAATTTATTTAATATAGATAATAAATCAACACGAAGTCGGTGGGATATATTAATAGCCGCTGTGCATATATAAATACTAAAAAGGCGAGTTACTTTTTATCTCACTATGTTCCAAAGAGATAACTAACCTTCTACTATATTTTCCAATACTTATACCAACGAACTCTTAGAATTTGAGACTCCCACAAAAGTCAACATTTTTATATCACAAAAGATTTTCAATTGATCACATACCTTCATATTTCAAACGCAAAAGTGTTACGTTTACATAATTTGATTAACTGCAAATCTCACTCAATAAATACAAAGCTAGCTACTTGTTTCAATCATCCAATACAGAATTCAATCATCCAATTGACACTTGCTCAATAATCGCTGATCCCTTTCCATCGTCGCTTACGGACATGCGTATAAATCAGTATTGGAATTAATCACGATCCAGTCGATTTTTATAACACGATCTTATAACAAGCACGAATTTATCAATTTTCTGCTTTGGGTCTCGATCTGAAAAGATACAGTGAGTAAACAAATTATTATGAACACGAAGGATGAAGATATTACATATTTTGTTCAGTAATATTATGATTTCGATAATAGTGAGATGTACAAAATATATTCTTCTTCATGTATTTAATGTACGTACGTACATATATCAGACTTTGTATACGCTTTCTTTATAACGATGCTTTATTCTTAACTGTTCCCTTTTCACTAGTTTGTAAACTGGAAAAGTGAGTTTAAGCTTTATGAAATTTAATATTATTGTGTGAAGTTAGGATTTAAAAAAAATTGAATATTTGTTGCTTATTACGTAAAATTTTCATATTATCATGAATTTGTATTTTTTATGTCAATAAGATATTTTCTTTTTTAAATGAAGTCAGAACAGTTAAGAATCAGAGTGACGATAAGTATTAGGAACCCTGAATAGTGTAATAACATCAATAACGAGTAAACCTAAATAATTATTAGGATCTTTAAGCGTCATTATTCGGTTTGAAATCTGATTATATTCGATAATTTAATAATATTCTTAAAAATTTGCTATAATAACATCATTTTTCTCATCCCATTGGTGCACTCATTGTCATACGTTTTCATGCACGTCGAATATGATTTTACAATTCAATTCTACACTTTATCATATAGAATTGCTGATACATATAACACACATGGTATATTCAGAAGAGGTTTCATTATAGAATATCACCCTTTGCCTTTCCTCGTTTTGCATACGATAACTTCTACAAAATTAAAGATAAAACACCATTTAAACTAATCACTTTCCTCCACTTCATCTCAATATTTTTTTACTATTCACAGAAATATTCATCTCTATTAAAAGAATTAATGCAATTCTGAAACAAACTGGACTTGTAAAAAAGATATGACTCTGTAAATGTACTCTTGAATTACTCTTGAAATTACTCTTGAAATCATTTGTTGCATCGAGCGATCTGTATATTCTTTGAAAATTGTAAAGACTTTAAATACAATTGTCATATGTTATTAAAAATGTAATAATATGTTTTATAATAAAAAGAGGTCTCATTTAGAGTGTATCTTGAATTTTATTTGTAATTAGACTTCAAATAAGTAGTAATTTCGAAGTATTCGTAATAATATGATCGCCCATTATCGTTTATCCTCGATCGTAATATTCCATCTCGTTGCCACGAGGCACGCTAAAAGCAAGATGGAACACAATTGAGGAGAAAGCGACGGGAGAAAAAGGTTTCGGAGATAGCGAATAATAAAGATAGAAAGAAAAGAGAAAAAGCTTCTGGGTGGTTATGATTAAACCGAATCGTCTTTTATGTTTAAAAGTAACTTTAATTTCTTCGACCGCGACAATTGGTACAATTTAAATTTGCGTTCGTAGTTGCTCTGCCATCTTCCTTTTCACTTCTCTCAACTAGTATTTTCAATTATACACAACATTGCGACATGCTGAGGCAACCAATTAGCTTCACAAAGATTTCTTAATCTTTGAAGTTATGGTGATCGCTTGTTTTAATTATCTTCATCCTAAGCGTTGTGGCTGCGCTCTTTTCTGTCTGCATCAATCATCCTAAACTCAATAGTTCGTTTGTGGCCGAAAATGAACTGGTATCGAATAGTGTTATAGTTGTGCTGTATAATATTTGTAACGAGATTGTGTTTTGCTTCAATTTTTGGAGAAAGGGTATCTTCTTTTGTAATATACAATTTCCTTATCGTAAGGAAAATTAGTTGAAATGAAATATATTTGGAAAGTAATTTTGGTTTCAATTGCTGTAGAATCTATGCGATGATTCAGAAGCGCAATGTTTAGTTAACTTACCTACGAATGTAAAAATTTGTAAAGAATAGTTTTAAAAATCTAAAAGTCTTAATTTTCTATATACGTAATTGTATTAACCCATTAAAATAATATTAGTATTTAGGATAATGTTATTAAGAGGTTTAATAATATTATCTTAGAAGTTTTGATTTTAGGGGCAATTTCCTGTTATTTTCAATAAAAGAAATGAAATGGGATACACCAATAATTGCTTTACATCTAACCAATATCAATGAAGAAATTTCATCTATTACATTAATTCAAAATTCTCTGAACTACTTATGTATAAACATGCATCGACGTGTATATTGCTGTTGCTCTAGGCACTCATTCGCAAGGAACTTCCTTTTCTATATATAATTATACGCTTATATTTCAAGTGGCTCTCTTCCAGCTGATAATCTTGCCGTGTCAGTCGCGTATTTCAATTCCATGTTGCATTTCTCCCAGCAAAAATTAAAACCTCTTAACTTCTGTACCGTTAAGGTGGAAGATAATTACGAGTGGGACACCAAAAGGAAAAGGAAAAATCGAGATGTCGCGCAACTTGGTGTAGCGGTTATCCAAGATATGTAAATTATTTACATTACTTTTATTAAAAATATATATTAATCTATCTTCAAAGAACAAGTCCATACGTTGCATAACAAATTGTCATAGTAAACTCATTTATCACTCATAACATCCTGTTTTCCTATCGAACTGTGCGTATTATTTGTGATGAATGAGTATTTTATGTTATTCATTTATAACTTTTTTATTTATTTTAAACTTTCTAGAGAATTTTAGACTTTTTTTATCTAATTATCGATATGATATGGAACATACAAAGAAACAAATTATGTAATTACCTATGTGTCTATTTATAATATTTTGTGTCATATTCACTTTATTTATTGACTTCTATCTTTATTAAACTTTATATCCAGACTTTATTGAAATACTACTATTTAAATTTGTTATTGGTATTACTCGTTATCATTGTGTTACATTATCTTTTACTGTTAAAATGATTACTTCGAATTTAATCATAATTAAGTCATGAATATTCAGATTTTACAAAATTACGAACGGTTATTTGTTATAATCATTATATCTGTAAAATTCCAAAAACGTTTTTATGAAAACTAATAAATGATAAAAAATAAGCAAATATAAAAATATGAAATTTAATTATAACGCAGATTATAAAATTACAGCGAATTTTGCTTCATCTTCCACTCAATTTTAGTTTAGTAACTTTCTTTATGGAAAATGTATTACAATATCATTATAGAAGACAAGAATATTATAAAATTATGTTTGTTTATGCCTCAATACCTGTCCTTTGCCAAATTTCATATTTATACATATCATCTATTTAATAAACATCTTTAAATCCAGATATTTGTTAGTATTTTATTTTATCTTTTTGCGTCTTATTTTTTGGTTCATTAACTGTTAATGTGAAGGGACTTGGAGCTTTACTGGAATTTGGATGCTTTATTTCCGATTGTGCGTGTTGATAATGTAATCCTAGCCTGCAAGAAGCGACCAATGAAGGAATTATGTTGTCTAAACTTTCTTTTCAAGTTACAAAAATTCTGCCGACAGTGATTAATTGCTCTTGAGTAGACATCCGGAAGAGTGCGTCTAATAAGGTAGCACATTATGAGCTCATGATTGAAAAATTTAAAAAAGATTCCAGTCATGCTTTTATTGAAAGTGATGCGATTAAAAATATAATCTATAATAAAACACGTTAAATTTAGCATCATTTGAAATAATTAGAAAAGAGAAATTATATTTTGATTAGATCTGATTTTTAATGATCTTCTTATGATTTTTTAAATATCACTAAAACTCATTTAACAACCATTATATCTTAGTTGTTGCAATCATATCTTTATAATACAAGTTTATGATAAAATTCTTCATTTGCATTAAATTTGCAAATTTCTTATAAAGATTAGAATTAAATATTAAAATTTTATATAGATTCGTATATGAAACCTTATCTAGCATAGCTTTAAAGTACGCAACAAAATAGAGTGAAGTAAATAATGAAATACTTTTATTCTTGACTACCATGTCTCAAAATAGTAATTATATTATACATATTCGCAATACATTAAATGGACGTGATACAAAATAACGGAAATATGTAACAAATATTTATTCTTTCATTACATAACAGAATCTAAACGATGTTTAAATATTAACTTAAACGATGTCCTCGCAAATGGTAGTTGATAATCATTATGAAGAGTACAACGCGGCATGCGGCATGTCGAACATAAAAGTTCATATCTCCGGAATAGATGGTGTGAAAGATGCAAGTCTATAGTGTTCAAAAATGCTTCACCATTAGTTACAGAAATATATGTTGTAAAATTGTAGGTTGCCATTTAAAAATTTTAACATGATTGTCACTGACTCCAAACTATTGCAGGGTCAAATAGACGAGAGTATGGGTATGTCCCCCTTGATATAAAATTTTTATTTGGAACATTTTTTCGTATCATTCATACTTTTCGGGATATATACATATAAATAGACTTTTCTAAATTTATAGATGAAAGTCTTTTAGATAAATTTTTTTTCAGAATAATATACATTTAAAGTTCGTATAAAATAAGTATTAAATTCGTTTAATTGTTCAAAGATTTTTCATCTCTTTGTTTAAGACCACACCATCAATTTAGTCGGTATAAATTTAGACTATATTTCATGGAAGACTCATTTCCGCCCCCCTGTCGAATTTCTCACCGCAGTTCCATTTCATCATCATCTTACACAATTCTGATGAATAATAACACAAAGGAAAATTATCTTCTACACTCGAGGAACTTTGTTTCTAATCAATCTCACGTCGCCGTCAAGATCCCTTTGCTGCTACAAAATACTTTCTGCTCTAAATCTCTTGGTTTTCAGCTTCGCTCATCAAAACAGTACTGCTTGGTTAACTGGCCGTAAGATTTATGGCGAAAAGTTTTTTAAAGCAACACATCTGCTTCCCTAAATTTATTACGCTTAAGTTATAAGCAACGATTATTGGAAGAATGATTGCAAGGTCATAGCAGTGTTGAGCTTTAACAGGGAGGTATATTAAAAAATATGCTTATAAATACATAATTTCATGTAAACAAACAGTTTCCCCGCCATGAGAGAAAAAATAGAAAGATGTCTCCAACTCTAAGCCATTTTAAAAGTTTGATTGAAATATTATTGCAAGAGTAAGCTTCCTATATTTAAGAAACAATCTTTCAAAATGTAGGTCTTGGGCTTAAATCTTAAAAGTTAGCTTCATTGATTTAACTTAAAGAAAATATATAATTACCTAAAGATACAATTGTAAAAATTGTTATTTTTAAACAAAAAGCGTTAAAAGGGAAATCGGTGACTGTTACAAAAAACAAAAAAGAAAAAAAAGAAGAAGAAAAATATTATTACTAGACTGCGGATATTTATACTTTACGTGTTTATGAACACAAATAAAGAAGTATACTTGGTATAAAGATTTGTTCTATTTATATGTATACAAATATTTCTATTACCTATAACAAGTACTATATTTTGAATATTTTATATATTTTGCATCTTCAAATTTTTTATAAATGTATATGCATACATGTTATCATACTTTAACAAAATACTGAACTGTGTAATGTAGTTTTACTTTCATGTATCTTGTATATAAGTCATATATCAAGCGTAATATAAATAGAAATAAAATATAAAGTATAAGATATATGAATGTTTAAATTTAAAAATGTTACTACACATTCCTTACAAAAAATGTGCAATGGATAGCATATAATCGGGTCCAATCCGCGAGATTGACGATATGTTAAATAACTGCATTCATAACTACGTTTAAATAACGTCTCCGTGTATTGTTCAATCATTTTTGTCCTTGACAGAACAATGGATCAATGTTTTTAGATTTCAAGACGGGATCTTTGTTCTTTTCTTGCTCTTGTATTCTGGCATTCTAGTCTTTTCTCCTTCTCTTTTTTACTTTCCTCTCGTCAGTATTATCTCTGTGTAATGAATATACACATACAATCAGTGTTTAGCTAAGCCACAGGGAACAAACTCTGGGGATTCCCCTTTTAATAACCTTGAATAAACAAAACTCGCAGTGGTTTGCGATAAACTAATTCCACGTGTCTCATTTATTCCAAGATATATACATAGAGCCATCCATTGGTAAACAGAATTTTGTTTGATTACGTGGAATAAAATTTATGAATTGATAATCGTTATAAATAGGTTGTTTCCTATTCGGCGTAGTAATATACTGTATTAACAAATAGATTGCAGATGTTTACAAACTTATAGGACATTTAAATATGCAAATATATATGCGCGAAAATGTGTGTTAGTGCAATATATGCAAAATAAAATGCTTGTTATAATATTTAGAGGATAAAATAATTTTCTGTAAGGATTTGATTTCATGAATTATTCTCTAAAGATATGAATTTGTACAAACATTCCCAGTATACTAATAGAACAAAATGAGATGATTTAAAAATACAAACATGTGTAGGAGACTAAATATAAATGTTCCAATAAGACATAGTCGATGGAAACGATATAGTGAGGCTAAAAATTAGACATTAAGCTGCGGCTTCGATGGGTGTATTTTGAGAACTTGCTTTCAAAATTGTAATTTATATAAAATTTTGTAAACACGTTCTTCTTCCTACTCTATTGTACTGTTACTACTTTTTTCTACTGTATTTTTATATAATATATTTAATACTACAATATATTTCTATTATAAACGATAACTGTCTGAGAAAAATTTGAGGTTAGCTTTTTTTAAAACTAAGCATATTAGTTATACATATATTAATGCATTTTACAGCTTGGAATTAAATATAAATTAATCTTAAAACACATTTATGACACATATGTGATGATGGTAATGAACGTATTAAATATAAAAAGGGAAAAACAATATTGAATTGATATTCGCTTGAATAAAATATCAAATCCCTACACTGCCAAACTATGAAGGGAAGCGGCAATCGGAACAAAGTGTGAAACATGTTTTTTTAGATCTCTAAGTAATTTGGAACATTTTACGTTTTTATTTAATGTAAAGTTCCAGTAAAGTATAATATTCTGTTAAAAAATCGTACTTATTACCCTTCGACAAAGTGTACAAGACAAATAAAAACAAAGAAGGAAAGCAGTAACAGTATTGTAATAATTGGTTTGTTGGGCATTACATATCTCTGAAATTACCATCTCAAAAATATAAACTTTATCGTCTAACCGATGTTATGACTATACATATCTCTTCCATTGGCTATATGTATATTCTTAGGCATCCACCAGGTTGGCGAAAACTCTACCAACAAAATTCCCCTTAGTAAAATAATCGATCTTTGTGACCTGCCACGCAGTATGTATTGCATTAAGGAAGGCATTCTATGGCATTCTTAATAGTTAATCACTATGCTTTTTGGGATGAATAGTATATAAGTATATAGTATATATACTATACCATATACTATACCATAGTATATAAGAAGAAATAGAACGATCTTTAAGAATCCTCAATTAGGATCTTGTTTACTATAATAATAAAAATTAGTAATCTCTATTATTTTAAAGAACATCATTTAGCGGTCGAGTTTTCGCTTCATGTAAAAGACGATACATGACCTATCTGTGATTCTTCGGGTTTTAATCGTGTTTCCAATAGGAATGTTTACGAATCAGAACACAACGTACTATTAAAAATACGATCAAAACCGGAACTATAAATATGTCATCTAATAAACGTCGTGAAAGTTTAAAATCTAAAATGGTATTTACAGTTAATTGTTAATAGATTTTATAAAGGAGGATGTATGTTTTGTAATAAAAAGATTAAAACCATTTGATAACATTTATAATTTCATGCACTCAATCTTTAACTGCATTTTGCTTTTATAAGTGAAATTATCTAGTAGTTGATCTCCTACAGCTATCATTTAATCAAAAATTATTCTATTATATATATATAGTAATAAACTTTTGTACTTTTGAATATGAAATATATGCCTTTTTTCCTCTTTCAATAAATACAATTTAAGTATTGGAGCTGCCTCCTTATTGTTGTTTGCAATGCACACTCTTCAATCATCTATAAACTATACAAGGCATCTCGTAACGGATAAAAAAGGATATACTAATTCGAATAGTTAAGTACTAGTCGATATTGGTCTCCATAGTATCGCATAACATTTTCGCAGTCAGACATCGGTTTTAAAGTAGTTGCGTCGTACCGTCGTAAAAGGCATTCCTGTCGTCGATGACAAAACGTCTCCACAATTACTTGAAATTGCCAGTGACCCCAGAGCGGGCTTCGCGAATCTGACGTCACTATCCGGAAGTATAGCATTGTATACGCGCGATTTCGCGTGAGGGTCGCCACGTCGCTAGCCAACAGGCAGTCGGGCCAGCGTTAAGTTTAGCCACTTCGACCTGGCAGCGACAGTATGTCAAGATCACTTGATCCCTCTGCGCCTTCACCTCGAACGCGTCGAGAGCCAATTGTTGCTTCTCTTTCCACCGGCCAGTAGGAGAGATTTAGCCCCCGAGCGTACAAAGCGGAGAATTTCAACTAAAGCAACCCGAGGATAGAAGCGACAAGAGGAGAACCCTACCCAAGAGAAGAGGTACCGCGGAGCGCACGGCTTCTTCGAGAGGCAATCGAGTGTTCCGAAATCGATAGCTGGCATTCGTGTGCACCGACGAATGTGATCTCGTTACCCGGTATGAAACCGATCGAAACACAAGTCATAAGAAAGGTCATGGTGTCTGGTATACGCACGGTCATTGTCATTCCTGGCATGAAGTTCGTGAAATTGCCGAAATTACGTGGTGGTTGAATCTGTGAAACAGATTCTTTGGTACGAGAGGGGTAACAAGTTTCTTGTTTGTTTATGTTGTGAGGGAAGAACTTTTTGGATTTTTGCTAATCGTTGATTTCGAGAAGTGATTAATGGAAAAGAATGTACAAATGCATGTAATGTGTTTGATGGTTTAATATGTTCGAGTAATGCGTCATAGTAAATAATTAGAGTGCGGATATTTATACATTTATGGAAAATTTGAATATGCTAAATTTTACATAATGAGATAATGTATAAAAATATATAAAATATCTAAAGTAAAGTGCTCGTTGTAATATTTGGTAAGTAAAATAAATTTCTGCTTGAGCTCGTTTTTGTAATTGTACTTTTAAAAATATTAATTTGCACAAACACTTGCAGTCTATAAATGATATTTTATATAATTAATAATAAAAAGTGTTAAATAGCACTTTATAAATGATATTCTAAGTTATATCAGAATAAATCGGTAATGAATAAAATGTTTCATATTATTTTCAACTAATTTATTTTAGCTATTACCAGCTCATGATTATTCATTCATTATAAATAATCCAGGGAAAGTCTCGGACGCAAATATATAATTTTTTTAATTATAGATAAAATTTTAAAATTTCCCGATAAAATAGACATTCAGTATATTATACATTTATTCAAAATTTTTTATTCTGATAGAATCGAGCAGAGCTTGTTGCAATTTTCGAAACGTTTCGATTAAATTTTTATGAATTTCCAAACTCATTCGGTCTTATTTCATTTTTAAAATAATAATTGTAATTATTATATAATATTATTACATTATTAATTAAATTATACAATAATTATTAATATTAGATTAAAAATAAAATTTATCATGCTCAATTAGAAGCTTTAAATTTTTTGCACATAATAATAACTGATATTATTTAAAATAATTTTATAAATTTTATAAATCTAAATAGATTAATTTTATGTTAGATAAATGAAATAATAAAATTATGGAATAACTATCAACATTATTTATCACATCTTATGTCCACGAAAGTACAATAGTAACATAATTTTTATAATTACTTATACGCTCTGTTTACCCATTTTATATGTTATACATATATGTTTTCACTATATATTGTTGATTAAGAAATTTAAACATATTTATTAGTAAAGGTAGATGAAACAACAACTCCAAACTTATTATAAACATTACGCTATATATCGTAAATAATATGTCAATATTTCTAAAATCTTTAATAATCTAATATTTCAATAATCATAGTAATTATATCACATTTCAATAAAATATATATTTACGTTAAATTAAACATAATATTCTAATATTCACAAAATAAGTTTATTTTAATTTATTATTATTAATTTTGCTTTTAGTGAGTTATACACATACGCGCACGCCTGCACGTATATTTTATATGCATGTAATATTATCTCGGTTTAAGTTTATACATTGTAACTTACAACGTTTATACCTAAAAGAACAGTCTCTCGCACTGCAACGAATATCCTCTATTTTCGCTCGGAAGGTTGTTCGCCCGTTTAATAACTAATCACAACGGCCACAGAATAGCCAATTAACTTTTAATTACCACTACAATCGAGTGTTATAGGACGTGCAAACGCGATAATCGATCCCTTTGCGAGCTTTATAAAACTCACCTACCTCCAACATGTTAATCAATCTCTTCAAGCATAAAAATCAATATACCTGTAGATAAATCTTTCTACAAACCCATTACCTAATTTATTATCTTTTCATTCATGTCATAATCTAACTCGTATCTAAATAAAGAAAGAGAAAAGAAACAATAGAAAACAAAGAAGAAAAAAGATGTGTGGAAAATATATATCATTTTGCGTCCGATCAAAATTCAGTGACGCTGTCGTATGATACCGCAGTCATTAAACCGATCAAGCCTGAGGTTCTTCAGAAATAGCCGAAATGCTCCTTTGACGTGACACGAATACCTAATAAAAATTTTCATCGGATGCAAAGTGCTCAACTGCTCACACGTTTCGTTCGCGCGGATACAGAATTCTCGAAGCGGAAGAGAACTGAGCGTAATACGGTCTCCAGGAGACAGAAACGTTTAAACCGTTCCCTTCTCGCGAACCGAGAAATCGTAGTAAAAATACGAGAATGTCCTCGTTTCCAATTCGGTTCAGCGCGTTTGTTAGAGCGATAGCGAACCATATGAATCGAACTATCTCATGTGTCTCTAGTGTAAAACTGAGTAAGATTTTATTTCGATAACAGATAACGAATAAAAATAAGGAACGAAATTTTATTCGCAGTAATGAATAAATATCTGATTGAATAAAAAACCATATATGACAAATTTATCTAAATAGATATTCGAATAACTTACATATTCGTATTAGAATTTATTCAAATAAAAATTTTAATATACCATATCACAAGTTTTGTTGTTCAATCGTCGTTCTGTCTTTTCAAATATTAAAATAGAAAGTTTATTGCTCTCTGATTAATGAATGGTAAGGAATGATAAGTGCATAGGTAGTAGAAGTAAGTATCAATCAAAAAATTAGTACTAATATTGTACACTTAAATTCTATTTATTATATATCTTTATAGTATATAGGTTATTTAGTATCTAAATAATTAACATCAACAATTTCATTGATACCTATTTTCATTACGTGTCCACTTATTTTTGTCTCCGATTATTATGTACTGAATGTATCCATATACAGATACTCGTAAAAACGAACAGCAATACAAAGAAAACAAATATGTTATAAATATATTATTCTTCGTATATCACTATTCGAATAAATAATAGTGAATTGTGTGGATAAATAGTTGTTACAATGTCTGTTACAAATGATAAGTTTTTATTACGAAAAATAATTATCTTAGGTAAATAATTGATCGAAATAATACGTATAATACACAAGTCTGCTTTACTCTCTCTGGAGAGAATAAGAACGAAAGAGTGAAAAAGAAAGAGATAGAGGAAGAGGACGTCGATCGTTTTGCAAGTATTTGAATAAAAAAAGAAATATAACGAAGAACATATTCGTTTGATTGTAGGAGGATGCAGCCAGGAGTGACGGTGGTTCTGGCCACGGTCTGGCTGGCGGTGTACGTGAATGTGGTGGGGACAGTTAGCCACTATCCCTCCCGCCTTACCCTCGATCAATACACCCCTTTGCCCCCGCAGTACCAGCAACACCAAGTTTATCGAAGAGTCGAGGGCCAACCGAACTGGAAGGATCAGAATCCTGGCGAGAATCAGTCGTTCGACCATTCGATCGGCCCGCGAAGGTTGATCTCGGCAAACACTACTAATGGTACGTCTGGCATTCGTTACATCAGCAATTTAATTCTGTCACTGTCTGGGCTTTTTCCCTCTCTCTTCGCTCCCTGCATGGCAGAAACAGAGCAGTGACCTTGACGCCAGGGGAATATGTCGTTCTGGTTAACATGCTCGTTTCTGATATAACGGCCCCTGAGAATCAAACGTCAGGGACGCATAATGAAGTTCTCTTACGGTATGATTCAGATAAACGCGATGCAAGTTAATCAGAACCGCGATTACTTGACACCGTTCAACGCTGGAATAAAAGTCGAGCCTCTTTGCCGCAACATTATGTTGCGCGTCGTCTAATTTATTTCGATAATTTCGATTGTAATTGGGTATTACTAAAATCGTTGTCTCGTGGATATGGATTTTATAGAAACGTCGTTTTCTTTTTATTTCTTTTTTTTTCTCTTACAGTTGGGGAATATCTGTAGATTGAACAAGTAATTACCTTAGGACTTTAATGTTTTGCAATTTTATATTTTTAAGAATGTATTCGCAATAAAAAAATATTATAATTACTAAGCATTATAATTACACTACAAATATCTATGTAAATTCATATCTTTTGGATACACCTAAGGAAATGAAACCTATAAATATTTAGGTATGTTTTCATCTTTTAAATATGAGCAGCAATCAATCTTAGATATTTTCTATAGTTTTGTATATTATTGCATTATATATATTTTTGTACATATTAAATTTCCCATAATTGTATAAACACCAGTAATCTGACTAATAATGATTTATCTTCATTATTACGTATGTTTATAAATTATGCGCATTGCATGCATTTTTGTACTTTTAAACTCCTTGTGCATGCATA
This sequence comes from Bombus impatiens, assembly GCF_000188095.3. Taxonomy (NCBI): domain Eukaryota; kingdom Metazoa; phylum Arthropoda; class Insecta; order Hymenoptera; family Apidae; genus Bombus; species Bombus impatiens. The sequence goes on from NT_176610.1 coordinate 187,972, forward strand.
AACATCTACAGCGTCATTATTTTGATTTAATTTTTAAATGTGCGCGTTTGGATATTTTTATCTATGATATTTGTATAACAAGAGGCGAGTGACGAACTATTCATTTCTTTACTTCGACAAAAAGCTTTCGTATAAACGTCATTCATTTGGAAAAAAAATATAATTTTCTTAAAATATTTATTGTAAATTAATTATTCGTTCTTCAGGATCACAAAAATTTTGTTAGATCTGGTGAAACGAAGTCATGTATGAAGACTTCAGTATTAAGTTTACAGTTTTAATTCATTTCTGATATTTTTTGCAGTTTTGTTATTATTGTAACATCGTGGTAAACCATTTGGGAAAATCCCGATGAACTACAGTTCAGATAAAAAAGTGAAAGTGCTGACGGGCCGGAAAGGATGGGAAATTCTAGACAAGCCTCAAAATTATAGTGACTTCAGTTGTTTAATTGTATTACATTACTACATCATCGTTTTCCTGTTTCAATCACTGCAAATACATCAAATAAATAAAAGTCACTATATTATTAAGCATGTAACGATGTAAACGAAGCAATTTCAATCAGTTATTCATTGAACATTTCCATGGATAAGTCTAACATCAAGTTTCATTAGTATTTTAAATTCATAATAATATACAAAATTAACCCCTTAACCTACAACTACGGATATAGCCCGTAGTACGATGATCGGGTCAAACGTAAATATTACAGGCATGGCCCGTAGTAGATGATCGGACCAAACGTAAACATTACGGGCATAGTCCGTAGTATGTTGATCGGGCCAAATATAATATATAATATAATATATAATAGCTTGTTTACGTTCTCGGCCCAAAATTCTCGAACGTAAATCGGTAATTTATTTTATTAAATGTGCATTGGAGGCTATATAGCGTAATGAATTAGGTGACTTTTATTTATGAAACTAAAATTTGGACTGAAATTTCTGAAAAAGACTTGTGCAACTAGCTTTTCTATAATTTTTTTCCATTTCTAATAAGGTAAAAATTTATTAAAAATATGAATTTTAATGAAAAACATTCTTATAAATGTCACTGATTTGGAGAGAATTGTAACATTTTTACGATACAGTAGTACTTTACGATTAAACAAAATTTTTCAAGATAATAGTTTCAAAAATGTTTTGTAATTTCTTATGGAACAGAATCACTTATTAACACTTCAATATTCAGCCAAAATTTATTTTTAAAAATATTATGAACTTTTACTTCCGTTAATCTTGTACTAAATCTAGCGATTAATATTTATTATTGAATCAAATTTTTTATTTCTGAGTTCTTTTTTTATTTTTACTACTACTAATGTTATTATTACGCTATTATAAAATTTAACGGCTTGTAATAAAACAATCAACAATTATTTTTAAAAATACATCTGCAATGAAATATTTATGGTAAACATTGCGTTAAGCTTTCGCTAACCATAAAATACTTTTATTTCATTAATAATCTTGAAACGTGCGCGCAAATTTCATTTATTTTGGAAGTACGTTTACCAACTCTAAAATCAATTTTAATCAGAATAGTTTAAACGTGAATATCCATAGTTATTCTAAACCAACAGTGAAGACAGTGAATGTAAAATATTGAAATGACAAACCATCTAGATTTTCCACAGAGTAATTTAACTTCGAGGCAGGTGTACAGCCGAGTATCTCTTTACTACACGTTCGATTTGAAATCTAATTATCACATCATTTACAAATAATAATGCAAAGTTGTTATTTAGTACATTATAATTTCAATCTAACGTTATTTAATTCCTGAAACAACTACTATAAAACATTAATCTACATGACTTGAAATATTTTTTAGAATATTACTTTCTATTCTTACTGTGATTAATTAGGTCACTTGACTTGATCTAAAATGATTTGAAACTCTCATCTGAATTCATTATTGACTTTAACTTAAAATGTACTTTCAAATTTTAAGCAAGGTTGACATGTTCCACCTAATTAATGGGGAAATTTAATGAAATATTTGGTTTTTTAAAATTATTATTTACATTGCATTTTAAAATTTCTTAAAATATAGTTATAATTACTATTATTATGAACATACTGTATATTAAATACGAATTTTACACCAAATGACTTTTAATTTTTTAAATTTGTTATATATTTCTTAATATACATTATATGCAGAGAGGGTGAGTGAAAATAGCAGTGGCAAAAAGATGAATTTTACTATAGAGGGCTTTATTTTCGAGAAAATCGATATTGCATATTTGTCGAGTATATTTGAATATGACTAATTTCGGACTGAACAGGAATAAATAAAATAATTAACAGGATGTTATTCTACGTGGAAAGAGAGGTAAACAATGTACAATATAATTTTTTCATAAGATACTTTGTCTTCGCGGAAATTAAATTTGAAAATTTATTATACGCGCAAAATGCCAATTCTTAACTGGCATGTTCAAACTCTATTTTCTCGAAAATGAAGCCTTGGACGGAACAAATTTATTCCACATTTTTACTTATTTTTGCATGTAGAATAACCCGTCAATTGCTTCATATTCAATCGATAATTAGCCAAGTTCAAGTATATTGTCAAAATTTCAAACTCCGTTTTCTAGAAAACTGAATTTCGAACGATGCATTTTTTTCTTTTGCTTTGACTTATTTTTTTCATATATAATCACATCTTATCGGATTGTACTACTATTATCACTCTATCTTGTATAGTGTACAAAGTAATGAGAATAAGGTTTAAAACTTTAAAGGTAGATAGTATTTTCCAAATAGAAGAAACAGGACGTAATAAACATGTATCTAAAAATTAACATATTCAAAACTATAAATAATTTGTTTTTCAATTAATTGTCTTCTCGTACTTTTTAATCAACATGGACAAATTAAGACAGAAAATATAGAGTAACACTTATTCCTTTGAATCTGAAGAGTATCATTTGACCTCAAATTTTTGATCCCTTTGTCTTATCACTGTGTATAAAAATAAAATACTTAAGCATTGACATTTATAGACAATTTTTTATTACTAAAATATAGTAGGACTCCAATACTCTTCATTTATTATAATGTTCAAGTTGTGCTTATACTTATAGAAGAATATGAGACTTTATTTTTCTAAATACACTTCTATTTGTTTCTTTATATATTTTTTCTTGAAAAGTCTTAAGTTGCTGTCATATATCACGTTACTTGTCTTTTCTCTTTTACGGTTACATTTAATTTACAAAATGAGATTCTTACATTTACAAAACGCAAGCTATATTAAGTAGCTTAATAGACCTGTTATGTCAAAATTTAAGGATGCCAAGACTTCCCCACTAACCTGATCATAAGCCAGACCATCCGTGACTAAACGTAACCTCATTTCACAATAACCCTCGTTTACTCATACATCAACATTCCAGGCTCCCAGAGACAATCCCACGGGACCGAGTATCTCAAAAATGACTTGCTGCTCCGCCGATCAAAGAATAGTTCCGGTGACAATTTTTCACCTTTAGTCGAAGACAAGCAGCCGCGTAATTTTGCCGGTCAAGAGTTCACGGATGAAAAAGTTGATAGTAGAGACTCAAAAGATCTCGAATCAGCGCCGCGTGAGCTGTCTCCTCCGTCCGAATTGGAGGACCCTTTTGTAGCCGACGACACGTTCCAAGATCAAGGACCAGGCTCCGTAGAAATATACAAATTGGACGTATTCCGGGTGAAGCCTCTGTTGAGCCCCACGCCTGTCACGAGATTCCCATCGAAAGGGAAAAGCAAAGCACCTAAAAAGACTAGCTACGTGAATTGGAAGTCTAAAACGCCCGAATACAAAGCTACTAGTTTGAATATACTTCACAAACAGTCCAACTCGTTCGATGACTTTAGTACAGAGATTCCAGCAAATACGGACCCATTTAGTATAGGAGGAGTGCCAGAGTTACAGGTGGGTTGTGAGGGATTGGAGGCACCTGATCACAGCAGAGAAAAAAGATCGATAGACTCCCCCGGTAAAGATAAGAATCCAAAGGAGGTGGATCCGTGGACGGATGTAACTCCGATATCCTTGAACCTGGACTATGAGCTGTCTGGCGAGGAAGATTATGAAGAGATGGACGAGCTGCTGAAGCTAAAGAAATTGGAGACTACCACGAAGAGGATCAAACAGAGTAGAGGCGACATGGACGCGACTATTCATTCGGATTTTCACAAGGACAAAGGACGCACAGAGAAATTACCTGTTCGCGGAGACTTGGGCAAGTCTAATGTGAGCAATGAATCGACCATCTTGTCGGATGACCAAAAAAATCGAAAGACGGAAGAAAAGAAGGTGACTGCCGAGGTTTCGCATTTTAATAAAGGAAAGCGAGACGACTACCGTGTGACAAGGTCCGTCGTTGACGAGACGTTAAGAAATAATCATCGTCGTAAGATATTGTGGTTCGAAGATTCTGACGCTGAACAGTTGGATAACAAAAACGGGAAACGTACTAAACGTCTTTGGGGTTTCGGAGAGGACGAAGGGGTAGCGACTAGCGATGAATTGCAGACAGTGAATCAGCGACGAAAAATGAATTATGCGGAAAGAAGAAGAGAAGAGGAGAGGAGGAAACAGGAAGAAGAACGAAGAAGAAGAGCAGAGGAATGGAGAAGACAGCAGGAAGCGCAGAAACGAAATTATATCAAGAATCAAACAAATACTGACATAGAAAATATCAGGAACGAATACGAGAAAGTGTTGGAGCAGAGAGAGAGAGAAGAAGAAGAAAGAAGGTGGCGATTGCAGCAGTCAAACAGGTGGCACCTGGAGGAAGAACAAAGACGACGTTTACAGGAAGAAGAGTCAAGAAGAAATCGATTGCAAGAGCAACGTCGAATGCAAGAACTAGAAACTCGTAGAAGATACGACGAGTCTCCGACACAGACTCCTACTTACGAGGAGGAAAGAGAAAGAGTACGGCAAGCAGAAGAAATAAGAAGACGAGAAGAAAATCGTCTAAGAGAAGAAGAACGTCAACGAAGGTTACAGGAAGAAGAATTACGTAGGAGAGAGCAGAATAGGTGGGTGGAAGAGATAAAGCGAAGACAGCAGCAAGAACAGGATAGAAAAAGCTTAGAAGAAAGGAGAAGAGAGTGGACGTTGAAACGCAAACAAGAGGAAGAAGAACAGAGAAGAAGACATCAGCAAGACAGAAACGAACCATCTAATTTGTTGTACTCTCCGCGAAATAGTCCGAACGCAAATAAACTATACGATCCAGAAACAGAAAGACGAATGAGAGAACAACAGGAAAAAGAATATCAGCAGAAATTAGATGGGTATATTCAACGTAATCGACCGATTAACTTAAACAAATCAATAGATCGACAAAGAGAAGAAGCGGATAGATGGAAGCAGGAGAAGGAGCGACGAAGACTCGAAGAAGAACGTAAGTTACAGGATTACATTCGAAGAAATCAACCAGTGCGTATTCCGGAAGAGAGCGAATCATCTGATAAAAGCTGGATGGAGTATAGAAGGAAATTAGAAGAAGCTAGACAATATAATCGGCCGAGATATCCAGGTCCAGAGACCGGTAGAAGAAATCATGGTCCATCAGCACCGACAAATATCGATCCACGAGCTTACGATGATGCGAGAAGAAAAATGATCGAAGAGGAAGAAATCCGCGAGCGACAGAGACAGCAACAAGAGCATCTGAGGAGAGAAGCTTTGAGGCGAGAAGCAGAGGTTAGAAGGATACAATCGAGAAAATACGAGGAGGAACGAAGGAGGAAAGAAGCAACGATGTTAGAAGCGGAGAGAAATACGAAAGAGCTGCGGGAAGCGGAGATCAGAAGAAATCAAGCTGAAAGGACGAGACCAAGCCATGCGGCTCGTAGGCGATTCGACGGGCATAGAAGTAGACACGACGCGAGTCTTATTCCAGCCAATTTACTTTTGAATGACTCCAGGAGAGCTATGGAAAGACAAAGACAGGAGCAAGAGAAAAGGCAACTGGAAGCTGAAAGGCGAAGGTAAGAGGATATCAAGTAATGAAATGAACGAAGGGAAAGATAGTCAGAAATTTAGCGATTAGATATTAGATTATAATATGACAAATTGGTAAATTGTATTAATTCAACAGGTTTATTTATTAGGACATCCGACCTCTTTCATAAGAATTATTTTATTAAGTATGATCACATTAGTGAATTTAGTATGCAATAATATTATTAGAAATATTTTTGATATCGGTGAACTTTTGTGATTTTTGTTTTTGATCTTGATTAAAATCTTTAACTATTATGTTATAATCATTCCGTTCAGAGAAATAACTAAGATAATCAAGTAAAACTTTGAGAAACAATTTTAAATATTGATACTAGAAATATGACAATAAATAGAATTAATAAGTATGTGAAATAAACTCGTCAAAATTACACATCAGAAAAAAATAGAAATATGGAATAACATATTTAGATATAGATAAATTCGCAAAAATTAAAAATTCTCTTTTGAATTTTTATTATAGATATAGAATTTATATTATATATGTAGAGTTAAGGGTTCATATATATAAAATCTCTTTTAGAATTTTTAAAAATTTAAAATAAATTATTTTGTAGATTTAATCTTTCGTGATATTTGCACATAGTGCGAAAAATAAGATACGTCCTAATTTATTGTCTTTATAAACATCACATTCTGAGTTACTAAACTCTATCAAGAATATTTTGTGACGCAATAGATTTTTTTAAGCGATAAATACCCCAGACAGAACTCGCAGGTTGCGTCACATTGGTCCTCTTGCTAATATTTATGACACCACGGCCACCCTATAGCCTTTAAAACTAAAGTTTCAAAATGTTTTCGCCGTCATATATCATTCTTCCTGCTAAAATAGTTGTCTTTCTATCACTTTTATTGTAGCTTTAGCAATGTAACCAAGTCCACATCTACGATTTTTAATATAACAGTCATTGCCTTTGTTACTATGTATACATTTTATATTTATAATTACAACATACATAATTTTTATATCAAATAATTTTTGATGCAAATATTTTCTTCGTAATAACTAATCTAGCTTTTACGGAGATCCTAATTTATCTAAATTTAATTCATAATAAATTCTAGATAAAACTTATTTTTAGACAAAACTACTAATATAAATATCGTAAGAAAATATACAGACATTTTACGTCCTTAGCTCAATTCCTCTTAAAATTAATCAATAACATTTTCATATACACACTATGCTATATTAATATTTTAATGTAATTTAAATTACAAGTCGATTTACCATTCTTTTTAAAATCTAAATGTTTTAAATCGATGTTCTTTCCAGTTATAATTTATGATGTAGCATATCCACGCCCTTTAAAATACGCACGAAAAAACTTATTACTCGATTTAATATATTTACATTGCATTCATAAGTTAATCATAGTTGAAAATGAAATATTCAATAACAATTTGCAAAATTACCAGTGTAGACGATAAAACAATTTTCTAATTTCTAATGCAAAATAGAACACAATAATATCTACACCTCAACAATCGTCCTATTATCCATTATGGTAACGACCTAACACGACACGCAGTAGTATTTGCTATTTGCTTAGAACTTTTGCAAACAATCTCGCGTGTGTAAAGTGGTCCATAACAGATCAGGAAAATACATATATGCAAATACGTATATGCAAATTCTGAATTCTTTAGTCATTAAATGGGTTGAATTGAGTTGTGCACATTAAGAAATGCAAAGAATGTGTACATTCTCCTTTTTTCAATTTAACTCCTTTGTATATAGATACTAAAAAATATTATAATATTACCAGTGTAAAAACATTACATCTGTTTTTTCTTGTTATCTTGTATTTTACTAATTAGTATATAAATGTTATTAATTATATTAGATATTATCAATTATAGTAATATTATATTTTATTAATTTCAATAATTAAATCAAACACTTTTTTTATATACTTGCATACAGTAACATTGCTTACATAAATGGCTATATAAAGCATTTGCACATATCCTTATTTTCCAATGAAACATTTTTCCGTTATGTTCTACATTTTTATAGTACATATAACATCATCATTCGAAAGTATTATTGATACGAAATTTAATATACTCGGATCTAATTAATTCATATAAATCATATAAATGCTATAAAAATACATATATCCACTGGACTGTAATAATTGTGTAATAATGTTATAACGTTAGTATCATCGTTCCTGAAAGAACTAATGTCTCGACATATGTTAATTTATCGGATTTCGATTGTGTTTTTAATAGTACGTTGCGCTTTGTTCCGGCATTTCTTGAACATCTCGGTTCATTTTTTCAAGACAGATCTGAATGAAAGTTTCAAAACACGATCGAAACTTGAGAAGCCACAAATATTTCACTTGATAAATATTGCAAAAGTCTGAAACCTAAAATTAATGTCTTACTAATAGCAAAGGAAATCATTGTATATTAAATGTAATTAGTTTAAAATAACTTGACAACATAACTTAGTTACTGAAATATAGTTCGATAGTAGTCAGTCAACTAATAGAATACAGTGATCGGATCCCGGTCTGTACGCTACTTAGAATTTACAATTAACGGCAGATGAACACGCGACCTCACATCATACGGAATTTTAAAATGGCTGTTTAATTGCGAAAGGATCATAATTTTAATCATTTTCTACTACATCTTCCATTCCTTATTGCTTTAAATTTCTATATCATTAAGGATTCTTTATTAGAATGTTTCTATTTATCTGTAAAAATTATTTAAATAAAAGTAACGATTTATATATCATTGAAATAAAAGTAATTTGGATAGATAATGATCTATTTAACAAACATCTCATATCAAACATCTGAATCTCAAGCAAACGAAGTTAATTGGCATAAAATCCTGACTTTTTTCGACTTAAATAACCATTTAAATGTATTAACTGAATCGTTCCTTAATGAGAGTTATATTGTTCCTTTAATTATGAAATTAAAAAGTAATAAAGACAAATTAATTTGGCTGGTGGTTTTAGTCTTTACGAATGTAAGAATGATGTAATTTATTTCCAATAGAAATTAAACCGCATATACAGGGTGGTTGGTAACTGGTGGTATAAGCGGAGAGGAGTGATTCTGCGCAAAAACATAAATCGAAAATATAGAATAAAAATTTTTCGTTTCAGGCTTTGTTTTCGAGAAAATCGACTTTGAATTTTCGCTCGCGTACGCGTGCACATTATCACGTCTCGTTATAACGGATCTCACTGTAGATCATTGTCTCGATGGAAAAATTAAAAAAAAAAAATTTTTTATTCTATATTTTCGACTTTTTTTCGCCTAGAATCACCCCCTTTCCGTTTGTACCACCAGTTAGCAACCACCCTGTATAGAGATAAGGAATCTCTAAATAAACAAATTAATATGGCCAAGAGATTTGCAATTTGAATGACTTTATCTTCCCCAGTTAACAGTTTAAATCACTGTGCGTCGTTGCAATTTCGCACGAACGATACTGTACAATTCAATAACTTTATATTTCGCGATAAAACACACGAATATCTTCTTTACTGCAAACATAAAGAAAACGTAAAATGTGCAATAAAATTGCAACAACGCGACGTGGCATCACTTATATGCTTCGAGATTGGTTTTGAAAGATAGCAGCTTGAAAAGATGACACAATTTCGCGGCAGTTATTGCGTCTCGTAAGATTCATTACGTGTCGTCGTGGCTGCGACTACCGACAAGATAAATATTCAACGAGAATACTGTCTCAAAATTTCGTCCGTGCGAAACATGCTAGTAGGCTGTGAGTTAACGCGCTGCAAGTCGAGCGACGTTAATGAAACAAACAGGCCGGTCGCACCGTGCACAATGAGCTTCCTCTTTCGGTCTATGTTGATAATATAACGTGTCTCTTTATCCTACACAGAGCAAAGGAAGCAAGGGAGAAGGAGGAACGCGACAGGGTCATGAAAGAGCATCGGAGACGGCAGGAAGAGGCCAGACTGAACGCATTGCCTGTGAGCGCAAGCATAATAGTCCAACCCGTGGTACCTAACGTGTTATCGAGAACAGGTTTCGATATCGACATGGTGAGCCTTCTCTTTCTACAAATGTCTTCCAATTCAAACGTTCCAGCGCGCGATTGTTCCAAGCTTTCGAATTAAACCGTTCCGATCCTCGACTTTCAATAATTGTTCTGCATTATCCTGCCGCGCTCGTACATGTTTGATATATGTCCATAAAGACGAATTTAGACATTACATGCTTTGGATGTGTATCGCGGACGATCCATTTCATTTTCATGTACGTTTTATCCGAAATAACCAATGAAAAAAGTAAAGCCGATTTCTACTTTTGATGAACTATAACAGGTAAAATGATAGTTAAGGAAATAATAGTAACAAATAAGGAAATAACATATTGTTTTGCTAACTAATTAATTTTACTAGGAAACATTAAAATATTTTCTCTGTAGACAATTAGCGATATTTTGAAAATTAGTAAAATATGGAACGGTTGCCAAATGTCGTGTTAATTTAATGAGAATACGGGTTTCATGTGAATTTTTCTAATAGATATTAGAAAATAAATTTTAATGCATGAAATTCACCAGCTTTATATATTTTAAATATTTAAGTATTGTTAGGTAATACTAAAGCGACAGATTGAAGATTTATTTCAAGTCCAAAATTTTATTTATGTAGGCTGTTATAAAACACACGAGGGACGTAACATTTGTCTATTTTAAGCATCAAAATAATGAAAAAATTTACAAAAATATTGTTTAAGGCCAATTTTTAAGTTACAAGCAGCCGATATCCTATTGTCATTTGTTTTGGTTCGTGGATCTTACAGTGAGATATATAAAATATTACTGAGATAGAGGGAGGTTCGTCAGTTGTTTTATTAACTAGTATTTTATTAACTAGTTTTTAGTAAAAACCTTGAAAAATAAACCTCAGACAAAATGTCCATATATGAACTTCTTTCAGCGTTTTAATATCTAGAATCGTCCCACTAGATATCCTCTACATATTTTGTTAACCTGTACATGTTAATTTTATAATTAAATATTATGAATTTGTAGAGTAATTTTCTAAATTGTAAACTATACATGAATGTTTTGTCTAAGAATAAATTTAACATTGACAAGAATGATGTCATTGAATGTTGTATTAACAAATTTATTGATATATTATGTTATATTTGAATCAAGATTGATATTAATTTCTTACACAATTATAAAATGAGAATGTAATGGAAATGGAATCTTAGCAATGTTTTATTTAATATTTTATCCATTACATATGAATATAATTTTTAATTTAATAAAATTGAGTGAAAGATCAAATTTCTTAATTATAGAAATTATACTTATCAGTACTTGAGAATATCAATAGAAATGTTCTGTTATATTTGAAGGATGTGGGCGATTCAAACAGATTTATATCAAAAACATCTTGTTCTATGGTTTTGGGACTAACATCTGGTTCGTATCATTCTATTGAACATGTAAAAAACATTAACAGTAGTTAATTATGCAGACTGATATTTATTAAGCTAAAACTACTTATTAATTATAAAACATTATGTATTTATCACTTATTTTCATCTATTTAGTTTAACTATTTCATACTAAACTGCGTATATTTTTAATTCATCAAATAGCGAAATTAGAAAATCATTATTATATTTTTCACATGTAACCTTCATTTTTAATGGAATTAACGAATATATATCAAATGATAAACTGTTGCTTTTAAAGGAGAATTTCTGCGAATTCACGCGCAAATAATTTCCAGGTATAATCATGTCCATAAAAGTTTAATTCAAAATCCAGTTTTCATAACTTCACAAAAATTCTGTAACATGTCGTTTTCGGAGAAATGAAACCGAAACGGTACATTTCTGTTATATCTAATATCTGCATATCTAATATCTACATATGTGGGCTTTCGAAACGAGCATCATTATCGTTGATATCGATTGGTAATGGGAGCTTGATATCGTTAAACGTGGAGTAATTCCGCATCCAATATGGCCTCCATGCAAGTACTAATTTATAGTAGAATATTTGTATTCTCCCAATTACTATAACGGGAGCAATTAATTATGTGTTAATTATAAATTAAACACTGAAGCTATTCATTATCAATAAAGAATTAAAAGAATATTACATTGCACGGATATAAAGTTTTGCTTGTAACGTATACAGGGTGGTTGGTAACTGGTGGTACAAGCGGAAAGGGGATGATTCTACGTGAAAAAAGAAGTCGAAAATATAGAATAAAAATTTTTCGTTTGAGGCTTTGTTTTCGAGAAAATCGACTTTGAATTTTCGTTCGGCACGCGTGCAGTTGTCTCGAGGGAAAAATTAAAAAAAAAATAAAAAAAAATTTTTATTCTATATTTTCGACTTATTTTTTCGCGTAGAATCACCTCCTTTCCGCTTGTACCATCAGTTACCAACCACCCTGTATAATGTAATGTATGTAATGTATAACATATATGTATAATTAAGATTTCGCTCGGAAGATGAATGGGCATTTTCTTTCTAAGTACATAAATTCTCTTAATAGAAATGGTTTATTAGATTGGTGAATAAAAATGGTAGTATTTTCAAAATGGAATCATCTCCGATCTCGATAATCTTTTAGTATCTTGTCAAGGTCATCACCCTGAGCAGTGTTCTAAAGACTTTAATTGGTGTTTGCCTTTTATTGAAAAAGTTATTTTCGAAAAACGTTTATTATATACTTTGTAGTATGTACTTTTATTATATTATAAAATTATATACTTTTTAGTATATACTTTTATTATATTACAAAATTATATACTTTTTAGTATATAATTTTTAGTATATACTTTTTAGTATATAATTTTTCGGGCACCATTTGCATTTGATAAAGTGTATAGTAAATCGAATGCTCTTATCTATCTTTCTTACTGAAACCTGTGCTATTGATGTTTTTTATGACCCCAACAAAATTGACTTCTTATGACATTTGAACAGAAAAGCTGACTCATAGTCAATATTGAAAGATCATTGTACTCGAACGTTGTATTTAATTTCGTTATTATAAAATGATGTCTATTACGAAGTAAAATCGTGGACAAAAGACTTTTCTCTGTATTTCTATCCAGAAAAAGATCTAAGCTAACCCAAATCTAAATTTAATGTATAAGGGACAGACCTGTCCCACGCCCACGTATTTGATTATACTATACATACTGTACTATACATATACTATATATACTCCGCGTTAAAACCTTCACAACACAATTCAGGGTGGTGATTTTGACAACATATTAAGGAAGTATCGAAATCGTGAGTAACTCCGTTTTATGTAAATATTTGTCGAAATGGTTAACATAGATGATATAGATGATGAAGAAATACAATATTATATTTCTAATTCCTATATTGAAATTGCTCGTTATATCCTTTAAAATTACTTGTTTTATTTAATGTACAGTGGGGTTAAAATTATATAAAACTATAATAATTTATAAGAGCAATATGTTAGAAACATTATCTTTATCTACCACATTTCCATAAAAAATTTAATGGATTAATTAATATGTTTAGAAGATTAATTTCCATGGTCAATTATATAGTTGAAAATAAACACATTCACGTAACTTATTACATTATTATATCAAAAGTATGCAGAGTTATCGGTAAGAATAAGTAATTATTCAAATATAAGAACAAACCAAGATATATTAATGGACAGTGATTATAATTTATACAGTTTTCTCTTCTTATACTATATATGTCTAAATATAGCTAAATTTATTGTTTCAATATGTTTAACTACTGGATGCGAAATATAACTTTATATGTACTTCCGTTTTATTAATTGCATAATATTTCTAGTTTAATTATATTTTTAATTACCGATTAGTAAATTAAGAAACAATCCGCTGATATAAACGCGTCAAAGTCTTAACAACGAGTAAGTATCAATGAGTAATCATGAATCAAAATATTACTTTCGTAATCTATAGTTCTATTCCCCTTAAATCTAATTTTATCCATATATTCTATTTTGATTACATCGATATTAAATAGGATAATGCGGAACATTTTTCAATAGAAATAGTTCGGCTTATAAAATAAGAAAATATATGAATCTACCTGACAAAAGCAGTATAGCAGCGTAGCTATTACAACTCAAACTAAAAAAATATAAGAAATTAAAATATAATATAAGAATTCATATCTTAGTTTAAATGATTTCGGCTATGAATAATCGTTATAAATAGTCATTTATTTCTTGCTTACCTGTAATAACCTATATTGATGATAGAAATTATTTTTAGATGCGAATAATCATTATCGATAATGAAACTTCTTTTTATTTATTGATAAACAGTGTTGGTGACAGAAATTACTTTTACTGATAACCATTATCTGTGGTGAATGTTTTTTGGTTACCACTAATTATTATCCACAACGAAAGTCTTTTTTGTTCCTACCAAACATCCTCGATTTTTATTAAAATTCAAGATTTAAATTCGATATAATTCAAATTAAAACATTATTGATGGTCAGAGTACGGATTTTTATGCAAATTTATATTTTTATGGACACAATTAAAGAAATAAGACTTAAATAGAGTTTCTACTATAAATTATAACGAGTACTCTACTTGACTAAGTACGTAATATATTTGTGTATATTTTTTTATACATCTTTTCATGCTACGAAAGCGTATTTTATTTACATTCAAATTTCCACTTTTATCAATACGGATAAATAAATATAATCTATACAAAGATTTGTTTTTCCTACAATAACGATAATATAATAACGAGTACTATATTTTGAAAATTTTATATATTTTTTATATACTATATGCATTCTGTGCGTTTTTGTCCGTTTAAATTTTTGATGAATGTATAAAAATCCGCAGTCTGATAAGTAATATATTCAGTATGTAAATCTACTTGAGATTTCTATTTCTTCACAGCGACTTAATCCGTATCAAGAAGGAGTGAAAGTGCCAAACTTTCCAGCGCCACCAACACGACAGCCACCTGCACAAAGTCCTTCACCCTGTGTTTGGGCGGTCGTTCAATGCTGTCCATCGAAAACCAATCGTCTAGTTACCTGTTTCGAATCCATGGGTTGTCCGGGTATTAACTGGGACCCTAACCCATGCAAAGGTTCCATTATACAAGCCGCTAAGGAGCAGGTGGCTCATTTTTACGCTCAGCTCGAGGAAGAGGATTTTTATTAATGGAAACACATGGAATATGGAATGTGCCAAGTTCCAAGGTTTTATGGATCATCCAAATATCTTTTGAGCATCGATTACAAGAAATTGTCTCTAGTTTTTTAAGAAACTGAAGGGATTTACTGTGAGTGGATCGAATAATTAATAACAACTTTATATGCAGGATTAATTATGTAAAAAGATCCTATTGATGGGAATTTCGAATACATAATAAATCTTAATAGTTGGTAAATAATAGGTATTGATAATTATAGATATTTTATCTTTAATTAATAATAGATACATTTCCTTTCATTTTAGTTCTTTTATAATGCCATTGGCTTAGGAAGTTCATGATAAATTCAATACGTATAATATTTTTTATAAAATAAAGTTTGTTCTTCCTAGTTTAAATTTACGGTTATACCTGCAAATGAAAATAGTGGATGAACAAATCTTTTGGAAATAAGTTTGAGTTGAACATTTAGATGACTATTACTGTTAGAAAATTTGAGAATTTTTAGAACTGAATCTACAGAATATTTTATTATAATTAATTGCAATTATAATTATAGTAAAACAAAATATCGTCGATTATACCAAACTGTTTTTCAAATTTTGAATGATATAAAACTTCCTCGAAATCTGTTGACATGAAAATTTAATTTTACAAAGGTACCTTTATAAAAAAGTAAATTATTTTATTTCATTTGACCAAATTGGCAATTTCATATTTCTTAAGTTTGTCAAATATGTTAACGTGTTCAATGTACATTAATATATGTACTGATGTGTATTAACATATACACTACTATACACTTCTATCAAATATATGAATATATACAAAATTTATGTTTATAATTATATTGGAATATTCAACTTTTTCGATCCACTCAATTATTCAATATGAAATAACTCGTAGCACATTGCAAGAAGAGCCTTTTCTTCGTTGTTCTCGTATTCTTAGATCGTAAATCCTACCTATAGTTATATTATAGATTCGGTATTTTTCTATTCGCTTCTTTAGATCGTCGTTAACGATGCATGATAGCCTTTTTAAATATAACAAAGCGAACAAATGCGCCAAGAGTTTCGAAACCGTGCACTGTGTTCTTGTGAAATCGATGAATCAGAAATTTTGCGATGGTTGCAATCATTTCAAATATATTTTCTGAGTATTGCAATTGTTCCAAGTTAAGTTTAATAACAAAAAATAGTGTAATATTGTATTAGGTGCAAATGATTCTTTGCAAAAGCTCCAAACGTAAAATATAAAAGCACAGAGAGAAATAAGGATGTCCCAGGTTTCTAAACGAAACAAATCTGTATAATATATTCTATAAGGGAAACTAAGTAAAAAGTTTTATAGAATCTATAGCTCATAAATATTTATTAAAAAGTTATAACTGAAATACAAAGTAATAACCAATTTTTCTTTAATTGTTTAAATCTGGTAATTAAACGAACGTTATTCTTGCTATCAACCTAACCTAAAATCAGTAGATCTGATTACATATATAATTCTACTTACATAGAATTTAAAAACATATTTTCTATGGCAAGAATTAGTAATTAGTAGAATTAATTCAGAAACTAATGTATAGAATTCATAATGCATTGACTGAAATTGAGAGAAAATTAGAAAAAATTGTCAATGTAAAAAATTTTGTTTTTGCATTTTTATTTAGAAATAGTGAAATAAAAGTGAAAATATCAAGTAAATGAATATCATTAATCTGTTTCTCTCCTTTATCAAACAAGCAGTCAGTCGATTGTTATTTTACATTTCTTTCATAGTTTTTTAATGAAGCTTTCACGAACATCTATGTTTATATGACATTTTTCTCTTCTCATTACTTCGTTTTGCGGAGAAAACTTGAAGCATCTATATAGAGTTTCAAACGCCACTTAGAAATTTTTCTCGCAATTAAAAATTAAAAACAAAATCTTCAGCGATTTTTAATTATAGGACATAGCGTTGGAGTATTTGCTGGGAATACTTGCCAGGTCTAACGAAAGCTATGAAACGTTTCGTAACCCATTAAAGATCAAAAAATTAAATAATATTACAACACAACATTACTAGTAACCAGATGTGCATATAAAGTAAATTTTTGTGTTATCAAGAGAATTACACAAAGAATATATTAAAGTAATAGATATAATATATTACAGAAACCCATTACTCAAATCGGAGGTAGAAAAAGGATTTTTATAATTGAGATAAATATTCCTTTATCATAGTGATACAAAATATATCAATTTCGCTTTTCATAAAATTGTAGAATCTATATGGAAGGAGAAATATTCGGTTCGAAAAATTTGCAGCGTTTTTATTATGAAATTCTATCAAATAATAAAATATTCCAAAAAATACTGCCCTTAGTTAGATACTAAAGAGAATTAGGGACAAACATAAAAAATTCGTTAATAAAACAGGTTTCCTTTTTCAGTAAGACAATATTAAACTTTATAAATCCAAGCTGAAACGAATTATATAATATATTTTATAATTATATAATCTATATCTGTATGAATATAATATACTCTCATTATTATTTATCATGGTTTTCACAAAACTTAATAATAATACTATAAATACATTAATCTTATTGCATTTTATAAAATTACATTTTATAAGATTATTTATTTATTAAAATTGTGATGAAAAATATATTAAGGGAATCTTTGGAATTTTCTTTCAGAACTACAATGTCTTTTGATAATTTTGATAATTTGATAACATAAACTGAAGAGAATGTCAAATAAAACATTGCAGTAATGCAACATTGATCTTTAATGGGTTAATGAAAATACCTCGTTCAGCGAATTAACGTTTTATGCGAAATAAGCAATACTGGGACCATTAAGTCGTTTCCAGACTCGCCACAGAAGGATCAAACGAAACAGGAATCGCTATGCTTTACAGAACGCGATACAATTTCGAGAGGGAACCAATATTCAACAGAGAGTAACTGATCGTTTCGAATTGGACAATCGCCAATTTCAGTGCCGAGTCGGTTAGCATGTAAAAATATAGATATAAAGAAAGTATGAGAGGTAGAGTGAATGTATGAATGAGAGAGAAAAAAGAGAGAGAAAAGAGAGAGGAAAGAGAGAGGGAAAGAGGGAAGAAAAATGCGATATCTGTTCGCATAGTAGACGCACGCGTAATTAAGCATGTTCGCTTCTCGTTTAACGAATGTAAAGTTATTAACTGTTAAGTCCTTTGCTTTTTTCCTCTTGTACGTAGTCGTCGAGCTATATTATCGCAGCTTTCTCACATGTGATATAATAGATAGGCTCTTAATTTGCTATAGCATAGTAACATATTTATCTGTATAATATAACCGAACATGCACGAGTATTATAGCGAATCAAAACGAAAGCTCTTTCGAAACGAATGGAAATACTGAAAGGTATATGAAGAGTAAAGAGAATAATAAGGTTTGGAAAACTATTTGTTTAATAGTCTTCCAATATACATATAATGCATTTTGTGACAAATGAGATTAGAGAATTATATAGATTCATTATTCGACTATGAATATCTATGCAAATTCAAATTCTTATGAAAACAATGAAAAAGATTAAATTTAAGCAGATATTTGTTTTGGCAACTCAATATAATAGTGATTATCATATATTATTATATATTATTGGTTACACATCCGGTGTCCAGTAATTATAAGTGAGACGTCGCACTGAAGAAGTGACGTACTGTTGTTATTTCAAAGGTAAAAGAAAAACATGATACACAATGAATTATTATCTTTATAAGTTTAGTCTTGTTTATTTGTTTATATTAATCGAATAGGAGCAAAATTGTTTATATTCTCTTTTTCTTTGAAAAGTTTCTGTTATAAATTTTATACATAACTATATTTTTCTAAAATATGCAGTACCTCGATTAAAGTATGAATTTTAGCTTTATTTATATTTACTTTATCTACATTTCCTCAGTAGTGAACTTCAAAGGTTCAGAAGGTCTCACGCGTAAGGAGTGAACGGAAAATAAAGTATTTAAAAATTAATGCAATTGCTGGCTATAGTATCGAATAACATATTTTAATAACAGTATAAATTGACATTTTTATTTTGTTCCAATACTCTGCAGTGTTTAACTACAAGAACAAATTTAAATATTTTTAAATGATTATTTTTACTTATTTTTGTTATTTCTATTGTAGGTAAATTTTATATGCATAGCTAAATTCATCGTTCCTCTTGTTCCTTCACTTACGAAGTGAAAGTACAGAAGAAGGATAATTTTATTTTCATATGAGAAAAGATTATCTATTTTGAGCTATTTTTATACATATTAATACCAGACAAACACAGACGAGATAAAAACATTGGAATAAAAATGTAATAATTTCCTTCACTTCCTATCCTTTTTTTTCTATTCTTTCTTACAAGAAACTATCTTCTAATTTTTCATTAATCAATGTTCCAATAATCGAGGTTCTACTGTATTAATAATCGATTATTCTCAACAATTTTCCTTGTTTTTTTCCTCACTCTTCATATGTGTGTATATATACAGTATGCACTTGTTCGCCCAAAGGAAATACAATATAATAGATTTTGCTAAATGTATTACGTGACAATAGCGTTAGGAAACTTTAGTTGATTGCAACTGTAGATGTTTAAGCGAATATTAATATTTCTTCTTCTGATTAATATTTTAGAGCGCTAGCAACGATAAGATCGATATTTTTCTACGTAATAATACGTGCTTGAACTGGTGAGAAGATTATAGAGATTCTTAGCTCGCTGTAACATATTTAACATTTAACTTTATAATATAATTCTTTATAAATATGAATGTCTAACTCAATTTAATGTAATTTCTTATTTTTACGCCTTACACCAATTCACAGGATGATTCATATTACAGGATTTCGTATTTAAATATATATAAATATTTTTTAATGCATCCCTCAAATGGTATTCTGGGATAGTATTGGTTTGTCAGGAAAGTTCGTTCCGATTTTTAAGGAAAATTCACACGCAGCATGCTCAAATTTCGATACACATTTATTGAATTATATAGGTGCCATTTTGTTTTAACAACCTTTCTTCATCTTTCACGCAACTTACATATTCCATCCTTCCAAAACCTCTCAGGTTTTTCGGCAAAAAACTTTTCGATATGATTTTTTATGTCTACCAAAGAGTTAAAGCTTTTGTTATTAAGGGAATTTTGTAATGATCTCAATGGGTGAAAATATGGGGCTACATGTCTGATGAATACCGTGGATGGGGTAGCACATTCCAACCAAGCTCCAACAGTTTTTGTCGAATAGACAAAAACATATGAGGCCGCGCATTGTCCTGATGAAACACGACGTTTTCCGATTCGCTAGTTCTGGACGTTTCTGTTCAATTACTGTCTTAAAATCGACTAATTACAAGCAATACTTTCCCGAATTTATCGTCTGGTTGTCTGGTAGAAGTTCATAATGCAGAGATCCTTTTCAGTCCCATCAAACACAAAGTAAGACTTTCTGCGAACGAAGACCGGCTTTTGGGATGGTTCAAGGTGATTCATTCCGCTTTTCTCAAGATCTTCCCCGCTCAACATTATTATAAATAATCTATTTTTCATCCCCCCTCACTACTTGCTTAAAAAATGGTGTCTTCTCGTTGCGTTTATAGAGCGAACCGCAAATGGAATCGTAATCCATCAGATTTTATTCCGATAAATCGTGGAGAACGCATACATCAAAACGGTTTATATAGCCAAGCTTCACAAAATGCTCGTGGATGGTGCATTTTCATATTTCATTTCTGCTAATTCACGTGCCGTATAGCGTGGGTTATTCTCCATGAGTACCTTGATCCGATTGTTCGGGATTTGGAGTGGTTGTCAGTTTATGACTCGGACAGCACATCTGCCTTTTTTGGAAAAATCCGAATTTTCTACCTCCCAAATTGTGAACTTTACAATGCGGAACTCATCAAGAGGCTAATTGACATTCTAAGTGCTTGATGGGTCCGCTATAAAGTGAGTATCTGGTATCAATCAGCAATACCAGAGAAGATGCGCCCACGAGGGTACACAGTTACAAGATTTGAAGTAATAAATTCCCACCACACAGAAACCATGGTGAGAAGGACATCCCCTGCATTAAGAGTTAGCATATAAGGACCAGGCGCTTCAAGGGACCAGTCTTCTTCAACCAGCCTTTAACCAGTCTTACTCTTATCAGACAGTCTTACTCTTCGTGTTATATTAAACAGTGCAAATAAATCAACTAAACATAACAGTACTCTGTACCTTTAATGTATCTCCACCTTGAGCGTTAATAGCGTTCATGGTTTGCGATATCAACCGACCACTTGCAAGCTGACTGATTGTCACTTAGTTAAGAATTCGCAACTCCGATCTTCATCAGTAGTGGAGGGCTTACCCGAGCGTCGTTGACCTTCAAGATTGAAATTACCAGCTTTAAACGTAGCAAACCCGCACAGTTCTTTCAGCTATACCATCGTCACCATAAACCGCGTATATCTTGTTTGCTGCTTGTATGGTATTTCTGCCTTTCTAGCAAAACAAAAGCACCAAGTGCCTATAGTGCACTTTGTTTCCTTTCATATTTAAGAGCAGATAAAACTAACAAGAATTAATGTATCCTAACTTTTTTCTAAAGGTGTTTGAAATATTACCTTTTAGAGTATATACACCTTTACATTTACATTACATACATTTTACATACATATTACATTTCAGAATATATGACTTGTTTTAACGCCACCTACCGAAAATCGGCACGAACTTTCCGGACAACGGGTGATTCACAAAACTTTAAACATTATTCGTTGTCTAAAGTTAATTAAATTTACTCGTGATGCTTTGTGTTACTTAATTTTTTATCAGAATTTTTTTTATATTCTATATCTCATGTGTCAAAACAATACTAGAAGGAGTATTAATTAATGCAATTAATAATTTTCTATGAAGATATATTAAATTATTTATGTAAAAATTATTGATTTTGAAGATCTTATTTTCAGTATTACAACTTGCTTAAGTATAAAGTACTCAATTGTAGACATTTATTACCCTACTATAAAATTATTAATTATTATTAAGATACATTGTTAAGATACAACATTAATCTTTTTATTTATAGTGCTCTGAAGATAGATAGAAGTTCCGTAACTTCAGTAATGAGATAAAAAATTTTGTGTTGTTCCAACATGAAAATGCTTCTGCTTATTAATTATCATCGTGTGGAGTTTGAATTTGAACTACATATGTATATAAAACGAAAAGTTGTCAGTTATTGAACTAAACTAGCCTTATTGAATTTCCACTGTAATCACTGAATCCGATAAGTATTACTAGTATTAATAGTAGTATTACTAGATAGTATTACTAGATAGTATTACTAGATTATATTTCAGGAATATTTATAAAAGGAATTTATTCTGATCTGAATAATTTATAGTAGATGAATTTTTAGATATTTGAACACATTTAAAAAAAGGTATTAAAAAGCGTTAAAAAGGATTGGTAGTACGGGTCAAATAATTCTCTATATGCAAATTAATGAATATAATTATGGGTATACACATTTTACTACAGTAAACATTTTCGGAGTTTGCTTGTTACGCCACGGGGCCGTGTCTCTAACCGTCGCTCGTGGTACTACAATGTCGCAGACAGATCGTCTTATATGACCGGCGAAATATATACGATCTAGCGACAAGCGTATAGTTCTCATCAAGCAGCGAGTTCTAGAAACGTCGATTCGCCTTCGGTCCGTTATTTCATCTACACAAAGAAGCTGGCATACGTGTCATAGGCGCGAACGGTGACGTGACAAGATCGTAGTGGGGGTCGTTTCCCAGAGAAGACAAAGAAAAAATCGAAGGGCAATCATTTGAGGATTCAAACGGAATGCATCGAGAGGTTCAGATGATTAAAATTAAAGTCGCTTAGTCTAACGAATATATCAAGAGATATCATAAAGTCGAGTCGAATTATTATAAGAAACCCATTGTATCATCGGTACATAAATTGTGACGTGTTCATTATATAATCTTAAATATTGTTAAATATATAAGTTTTATATTAGCCCTGTTAATTCAGTGTTAAATTCATTGAACTACCTCTGTTATCTTAATCGAAACAGGGGAACGACTAATTCGCGGCGTCGATTATTAGAATCGTAGGGAAAATTTACACCTCTCGCTGACGCGTTTTCCTCGCGACCGCGTCTCTCCGCGAACGGTCGTAACACAGAAGATGCAGGTTTTCATTTAAAAATGTTAACATTACCTTCACAAGATGTTTCGAAGGCTTCCATTGATATCATACAATTTTTCTTTGAAACATCTTTTCACTATCATTCATATTTTTTGAGATATTTGAGCGTTGCGAGGTAAACTGAATTCACTATAGATGCAGTATGCACTTCGTATAGAATATATTCTTCCGTTTTCCTATGGAGAGGAAAAATAGCTTTTTAAAAATCAACTATTCTTCTGCTTAGTAGAAAACACGAAAATGGTCCTAGATAGGTGCTCAGTGTGTAAGTTCTTAAATCATCTCTTTTCGAGTGAGTAGAATAATCTCGCACCTCACCGGACATAAAATGGGCATTGCCTGTTGAAAAGCAACGTGACTGGCAACTCAAAGAGAAGAATTTGTTTCCTTTGACCCACCCAATACGTTCTAAAATCGTCGTGAGTGAGACCGTTGTACTGGATAACTGATAACTCGATTTCTGTTCAATTTGTCATGTCACTTCCTACTTTAGTAGATTTGTTACACTCTGATTACAATCCTTCTAAATCAAATTCAAATGTATTGAGGATTTTAATTATGTATTTGTTAACAGAATCAATTGACTTTCTCGCTTTAATCCTAATACAATATTAAATAATAAATGACATAATTATTATAGTACAATGTAATATTATACAAGAGTTATCATGACATTAAGAAAGTAAAATATTTAGAGATTTTATTAGTAAAATAGAAATTCTACAATTATGTAAACATTGAAAATTAATCAGGAATTATAATTGTATGAAAATAGATCATTTAAATCCATAAATTTTCCTTCTAACATAATATAAAAAATTTGATACTTGTCACAAACCTTACGATATATAACAAAGAAAATTTTTAGCAGTATTACTATCAACATAGGTGTAAATATTCATATAAGTTTTGTATTCTTTGAGTTTTAATGTATTGAATTTGAATTGTTTTCTTCCGTTAAATGAAACTTATTTATCTAGAAATATTTAACAATATTAGTTTAATTTTGTAGCAATTATTCCATTAAGATTTACAGTTTTCTTTTATACAAATTTTCGTCATCTATGAAATTTTAGTAAATTTTATTTTTAATTTTTAAAGTTTATTTTACTTAAACTGGCTGGATTTTCTAATGCTCGTATACTCATTTCACAAGTGGTAGTTATTTCTTTGCTTATAAAGTATTCGAGTCCATACACAAATACGTAATTTACAATTATTACTTGAGTAAAAAATATTAATCAAAAAATCACTCAATATATACTAATGGATGAACATATTATTATACATATTATATATTATATGTCATATATGTACCAAAACCTGCCACTTTAAAGCAAGTACCTATTATTATATATTATACAGGGCGAATTACTTAAGAATTTAAGCTGAAATATTTTGGATACTATTGATTATATCGGAAAATATTTCATATAAAAGTTGAGTGGAAAGACGTAAAGTACTACTTTTATATTTGTTTTCCTTGTCTTTCATATGATAAATTTTACAAACTGAAAGTTAAAATATCTATGAAATCATTAACTTTTCGACATAGGTAGATTAATGATTTTTTATAGAGAATCTCGAGCAATGTACATCGATTAATATACTAAATGACTACTATGACAAAGTTAACTTCCACATGATCTTTACGTGCTCATATACATAAAAACTAATAACATCAGTACATATCCTATTTGAAGTCAACTAAATTTTATTTGAAATATTATATCGAACCATTTACGTTTTTTTCATTATGAACAAAATTATAGTGCAACAAAATAAAAATGTGTCTGAATATTAAAGTTACTCACTGTAATTAATAGCATGGAAAATATTTCAGTTTAAAACTCACGTACATATTAATATTAGTATATACTATTAATGATTACTTTAATTTTCCTCGGGGTATTTTATTATTATTAATTTAATTTATTAATTTATTTAATCATAAAAAAATAATTTAATTGTAAGAAGCTATATGATACGATGTAGAGCATATGATAAGTTATATAAAAATAGCGCTTTAAACCCTTTACATTAATTCACATATGTAGATAAAACGAATGGAGAATATTTTAGAATAAACCTATCTTTATAACTATAAATATAAACAAGGAAGCAACACTTGCTAAATTATAATTAACTGTGTAAGTTAAATGTCAATTATATAAATGGAATGTAACTCTTAAAAACATTTGTAACATGTAGAAGATGTAATTTCTCAATTTCTTGTTTATATTTACTGTTAGGCAGTTATTTCATATATTTTTAATTGTTGAGATATCAAACTTACTCACTGAATAAATTGATTAAATATAGTAAAGTCCTAAAATACATATCAAAACTACATATAACATGTTTTAGCTTTGATTTACTCCTTATTTAAAGAATCAGTGCAACTATTTGGTTTTGTAAAATAGAATTTATTTATATGCCTTTTATCTACTATATAATTTCTGTAGGAAATAGTAGCTTTGATAACGATATGATTGTTACAATATCGTTTGATGCTCCGTCAACCTATGTTTACGCAGTCACTATTCGTCACTCACTAATTTCGTTACAACGGTTCTTTTTTAAATACGCTGACAACACTCCATGATAACGTTGATAATACACACCCAATATCTCCCAGGCAATTCGTCCACGATACTACACTATACCATATTCCTACATTCGGCCATTTTGACAAATGCATTTGACCTCGGATGTACTCAACATCACTGATTTCGCTCGCGCCCTAGTCTTCCTATGGCTGCTTCGGGTGACAGTCGCGTCACGGGATCTTCTTGATCCTCTTCTTGGGCCTTACGCACTCGATCGATCAAACCGCTTCGGCCTTCCTGCATTAACAACGCTTCTTGGAATGTTAGGGATCCTGGTAGCGATCTGTATATCGACGAGTCTGCCTCCTCCTTGTACCAAATAACTAGATGCAGTTTGTCTCCAGGGGCTATGCGGTTCCGCGTCGCATGGTAACAGAGCAGTTCCATCTGCCACTGACTCCGCATTTATCATTGTTACACTTCATATGATCAGCCGCCGTGGAGGTCGTTTGCGGCCCCTCGTGTTCGCCTTCTCGCTGCACCATATAACAGTCATTCCCTAAAACTTTCACCACGTGGTACGGCCCAAGGAATTTCGAGTGAAGCTTTGGCCCTCTTGGTCGCCACTAGATCCCCCGTCTTGTATGTTGTCGCCTTCTTGCGTCTCTTGTTAAACACACATCTATTTTCAGCCTGAATCTACCCGATTCTTCTCTTTGCTTCTATGATCTCGCTCCTTAGAACTCTTGTTCTCGTCATCCTTCATCAGGGTATCAACCATCTTACACTTGGAAGGGGTTTGCTGTTGCACGACATTTATGGAATCGCAGACATCAACCGTTTTTCCTTGTTTCAGCGTCGACAATTCTGAGTCGCTTCGATTGCGCACAAGAATATCTCCTCACGCGTTTCCTAGCTCTTCATCACGCAGTCTACGTCTACAAACTTGAATGATCTTGTCGATTCGAAACTGCTTCGATTTGGCTGCTACTTCATTTGCATCCATCTTCGAAATCACGCTCGAAGATATTAAGGAACCTTTCGACGTTGCATCGTCGCATTTTTCTGACGTACTCGTGCTCTTGTTTGTTCGATTGTATAATTCGCATGACACTCTGTAAATTCTACGAAAACCTCATCGCAACCGCCCGTGTCGTCTCCATCCGACAGTCTATTACAATCTTTGTTCTCTACTGTACGAATAAAAACGTTTCCTTTCTTTATGTTTACTTCGACAGTATTCAGGAAGTCTGCGCTAATAATAAATGAATGTTGCATCAAGGTATCTGAAACTACATGTACCGTCATAACGATCGACTCATTCTCTATCAAAATATTCATCGAAAATTCTCCGATTGTACAATTTTTTTCGGACCCGATACTGCGAAATTTAACAATTTTCTGATTTAATTTGAGCGCTCCAATTTTCACATACTGATGCACTCACATTAAAGTTAATTCGCTACCGGTGTCTATTAGCGCAGGCAATTCGAAATCTCCGATCTTAACGTCTTTACCACGCTTCGTCTGTAACAATCGCCACGCACTACAGACCACTTTAGGGGACTCACTCAGGTTGTTACACTTCTCTGCGATGTGTCCGTACCGCCTACATTTAAAACACTTAGGGCTTTTCGAGTTGTTCGGACAATCTGCACTGATATGTTCTTTATCACCGCAATTATAACATCTTTCATACTTCACTACATTTCCAGATTGACTGTGCTCCTTGTTGTTTTCGGTTTTGACCGGCTTCGCAGTCGACTTTGTTTTGCGACACTTTTGTTCTTCGTAGTGTAGGAAGTGTAGTTGGAGCTAGGTGAAAAGAGAATTCGCGTTTCGTCCCGGGACTACCGGTAGACTCGTCAGTAAGGCTATGCCCGGTAGTCCCTGCCTTGGACGTAGAGGGAATCTCGCTAGGTGAGGTATTTATATCATTCGCCCGTATATTCGACCGCTAGCGAGATAGACAGACTCGTTGTCGTCGTAGCCCTCTGGTGTTGGCGGGTGGGACGTGTTGGCGGTTGGTATCCGCGGATCGCCCGGGAGGTGTTACGACCGCGTTGATGCCTCGACCTGTCGGCGTCTTGTTGATATCGATCCGGCACAGTAGATAACTAATCTTAGCCCTTTTCTACCTTTGCTTCCACTTCCATATCAACATGACTAGCTATTTCGAACATGCGGTGCATATAAGTCAAGCATGCTTCATCGCTTCTTCTTTTCGTTTTCTCAATTCTCTTGTGTACTTGCAAACTATTAATTTTTTTTTAGAATTCTTTAATTGGTCCTCGCTTCAACTCATGCCAAGTCCTAGCATTGCATTCGATACTCGCAAGTATCCTTGTTGATCCTCTCAACAGTTTTCGCGCATAAATTGCCTTTTATGCTTCTGACCACATGCACATGTTTGCAATTTCTTCGAACGATTCGAATCATCCATCGACATTTTCACTTTTGTTACCATTGAATGTTTCTAATGCGTCCTCGCGTGGTTCTAATGTTGAACCAACCTGTGCTTTAAGACAGTATTTGTCACAATCTTGGCGCACACCTCGTGTGCTTCTCCTGCGTTCTCTTCTTCAACGTCTTCAACCTCACTTTCGTCCTCACTCTCTTCTTCCAACGACGTATTGTTTTCATCCATGGCCGCCTGCAGCCGTTCACGTAGTTCAGTTTTTCCTCGTCGTTTCTAGCCCCAAACTAGCGAGGTACGCTCTCAACTTTTCGCCTTCAGCTTCTCGAGATTTTCGTCTTTGACTCGATCGCTCTTAGCTCTCTGCACGGTTTCTAAGCCTCGCTGGTCCGTCGACCCTTCACCGCTTGTTGATCCCTTAGGATTCGATTGTTCAGCACTACACGCTCGATTCAGCCTGGGAATCAACACTGACCTCGCACCAGATATTGGTAAATTCATCTTTCAGAGCTTACTCCTTACTTCTTCCAACGTCAGATTTTCTTCACTTGACAATTGTCCGTCTTGAACATTTGTCATTTTCATTTTTTCAACACCATTCTTCAAACGATACACTACTCTAATTTCAACGGTCAACGATATCGTCTGTTATCACACCGCGCACCGGAAAATTTAATACTAACTCGATCTGATCCCGGCTAAGCCCCCAATTTGTAAGAAATGGTATAGTGCTAGTAGGTAGTAGTAACGGTATGATGGTTACAATATCGTTTGATGCTCCGCCAACCTATGTTTACGCAGTCACTATTCGTCACTCACTAATTTCGTTACAACGGTTCTTTTTTAAATACGCTGACAATACTTCATGACAACACTAACAACACTCCATGACAACGTTGACAACACAAACTCGACATCTCCCAGGCAACCTGTCCACGATATTACACTATATTACATTCCTACATTTGAATAGCCATTACACATTAACTCCGTTGCGATCTTCGAGGTTTCATGTCCCAAACTCACACTTGTTATAAATGTTTTAAGAAAAATTTTGGCATATCTAATCTTAAGGTGAAAACTCGCGTTTATCAACAATGGTACTTTTATACTTTTCTCAAACATAAAATAAAAAACGGGAATTTTCAGTTTGGTAAAAAATTAAATCTTAATATAAAGAACGTATCAGAATGAAGTATCTTCTTTCTACAATATTAATTTTGCTAATAATTGAAGCCTAAAACTATTTGAAGAATATGTTAAAAACTTACATATTTAAGATTTGGAAATGGAAAATACCGTAAAAATTCCAAACTATAGCGTTCTATATACGACAAAGTATCTCAATATAGTAATATCCAATCTCTTTACCTAAGCTTCGCCGTATCCGCTTGATAAACTATTGTCTGCAGTTGGGTATCTCGTTTCATTCAGCACGTTGCGTTTCTGACATACTAATTGCGGAGCAATACTCCGCGACGATAACCCCACAGTTCATAAATGTATCCCTCCGTGGCATAATTACCGAATTTGCACAGAAACTACGGTACGTCGAGCGGTGGTGTCGTTTTCATGAAATTACCAAAACTAGTCAAGTTTGTGGAGTTTGGTCAACAGCGCACAGTTGTCTATTAAAATGTATTTTATGGTCAAAATTTAATTTTTCAACTTTGATATTTGAAAAAAAATGTTGTTGATTTCCAAAGCTTTGAGTTTCAAAATCCTCATATACTTCTCTTTTCAGATCATTCTATAATCCCATGAAATATTACGAAGATAATATATAATAATTCTGTGTTTGCTGTTTTTAATTTTGATATCATTTGATAGTTGAAAAAAATAATAAGACAAAAACCTTTTAGAGCTTTTTGAAAATAGGTCATGGTAGGTTTCGAAAGTTTTTGAAGGACGAATAATATTATGTTAATTATACATAATTAATACTTGTTTATATATAACTAATGTTTTCAACATTTTTTGAATGATAGAGAGTGTAACAAAAATATATATTTAGTTTCACAACCAAATACGAGTGACATGTAATTTATTTGACAACATATTGAATTTCAAAATTGCTTTTGTGTGAAAGACGGATTGTTAACACGAGCATGCATATTTCAAATGCAACGTTCTGTATGAATTTTAACAAATAGTTTGCATAGCCTATACAGTATAGTAGGTTATACAGTTTCAAGAGCGACTTTCAATTAGAGGTAGACTGCTGCGAGTGAGATGTTTTCATTGTGTGAATCTTACTTATTGTTGGTATTAACTTTTATAAAGTAGATGTTGATGCATGCATAATGTCGATTTATGTTGTTATAAACCAGGACTTTGAGCAGCGCGAAAGCCCGGCGATGGTAATTTTGTGGAATACGATTGCGGTGTGTTGATCAGTATGCGGATGAATATGGTGCGAAATCAGTAAACCGCAGGAAGTTGAAACGCATAAACGAACACGATGCAAAATTAAGGAGTCACTGGGAAAGACGGTATAGACGAATTCAATATGAAGTCGAGGAGCTGCTGGGAGGTTGGAAAACAGCACAGACGAACCCGATCTATAGTTGGGTAGCTGTTAGAAGCTTGGGGAAAATACAGGCGGGACCTTTTGCGAAATCAGGGACCTGCGGAATGTGAACGAACCTGATGCAAAATTAGGCAGTCGCAGGAAGAGTTTAGTTTGCATGGACGAACACGACGCGAGATCAGAGACTCGCTGCAGAGATTTCCTTTGGATTAAGATGTGCGAACGAACCCGATGTAAAATCAGAGAATCGCAAGAAATGTTAGTAAAGACATCGTGACTTGGTTAATGAAAGTCGATATGACTCAAACGATAAAGTCGTATCGTGTCGTATGGTGTATAGTATTGCGAGCTTGAATATTAGTAAGTGATTAAAGTGAGTAGTTAAAAAGTTGTTAGATGTGTACATATGTCTCGAATAAGTGAATGTAATGTGTGTTTCCTTAAAGTCTGATTGCTCGATTTTGATGCACTGCCAATGCGAGGATTAAAGTAACTTAAAAAATTTCCGCATAGAATTTACATCGACTTGCGGATTCTGGGTTGATGTTTGCTCGATTGAAAACTGTAGTCCTACCTCACTATACTGGCTCTTAACGAAAGCGATTCAAAGCAGCACACTGACACTTTCCGTAACATTCTGTTCTTTCTGCCCGAATAGCATGATATTTTGGCCCATTATATATATATCGCGAAAATCTCGAAAGTCTATGGATCAACAGTTTATTGTGTGTGTATGAGAAAGTACTTCATGGTTTCCGAGAACAATACACTCCGGAAGTTTACCACGGTATCCAGCACAACCGCGACTGTGCCGTATTACTTAGAATATATGTAGTATCGGGGTAAAGGGCCTAAGAAACCGAGGGCCTAAGAAAGCCGAGGCGCTGTCGGCTTCATCAATGCGTTATCGGTCCTTCAAATAAATAGTTTCGCCGAAAAGGCCTACGTGACCCTGGCTACGAGCGTCCGCGGAACACGTGTGCGGTGGGCCTAGCAAAAGACGAAAGAATGCTACAACGGGCAGAGTGTCAGTTGAGAAGCAGAGTGTGAGTTGAGCGGACACAAAGTGTGAATCGACGTGCGACGATATTATAGTCGGTCCTTTTGTTATTGAATATCGCTTATTAAGCTAGAATAAACTATTTATATTCCTTTTGTTATTGAATATCACTTATTAAACTACACTAAACTTTAAATTTACCATCATTACATGTCCTTACTCTAAGAATCCATATGTTACTACATATATGTATATGAATATTTTAAAATGAAAGGCGTTTTTCTTCAAGAAATTTAACGAGTGCAGTCCGGATGTTCTTCATCCGTAAAAATGTTGAAAAATCAATGTATGTAAAAATCCCATATTTGTTTCTCGAGAGCAATCCTGTTTGCACTTCGCAAAGTGGAAACTTTGCGCCAACATTTCATAGTCATTGTAGTTTACTTTTTCAGGATAGGCCTGAAACTGAAAGTTACAGATCTCATTGTCTGCATTTATGCTGAATCATGTTTCGTGTTGGTTGATCAAATTAATGACTTAACTCGGAAGATCTAGCCGGAAGTCGTTTAATTCAGTTGAGCAATCAAATTAAAAAGTTAAACCATCTAAACACACAACATACAAATATAAAACTCACCATGAAAGTCAAACGAAACGGAAAGCTACATTTCCTTGATTTCCTCATTTACAACAACACACTAGGACCATCAAAATAAGTGAAATCCTGCGCAATCCCGAAAACAAGAAACTCCCTCTTCACGCCCCAGACATTTAAAAGATAGAAGGAATCGGAAGAATGGTCAAAGAATGAAGGAACGTCAGACCAAAATTCGCTTGAAACATTTCAGTCAATCTATCCTGGCAGAACGCCATATCAAGATAGATCACTCCATATACTTCGAGAAAACAATGATCGTTTGAATGGTCGCAAAGCAATCGAAATTTTGAGACATTGGAGTAATTTGAACAGAAGCAGTGGGTATTACATCAACAATTTGGCAACCTATCCTCCTGCCTTTTTAATTCGATTGGCCAATCAAATTAAACGACTTCCCGTTAGATCTTACGGGTTGAGCATGCAGTTTAAACGTCCAAGTTGAGCTATCAGTTTGATCAGCCAATTGTAACATCGCTCAGTATAAGTGGGCAATTAGTCTCAAACCCTCAGTTCGATGTCTACCTTGAGGAAGTAGACTGCAATGTCTACGAAACGTTCGCGCAAAGTGCAAATGCAAAATGCAAACACAATTGTCCCAAAAACTACTATAATGCTATCTGACCATCGTGAAAGTTTGAAGTCTAAAAGTATGTAAAAATGCTTTTAATTTCAGCTATGCATTTTGTTTTTTTTTATGAACGATAATTGTGTTTTGTTAATAAAGTTCAGTAGTTGAATTATATCAGAGAAACTAAATTTATATTGAAAAAAGATCGATAGAAAAATATGTCTAATTTTGGTTACAAAATATCTTTCCGCAAACCATTATGCAAAAGTATGGCGCAATTTAAAAAAAGCGTTCCTTATCGGTTCACCACGGGAAACTTATGCAACTTCAGGCAGTCTGGAATGAAAGAAAAAATGTCCTGTCAAAGTATAATGCGTTTTATCAATCACCGTGAAATGACAGAAGTTTCTTCGTATTCTCATTGTTTCACGCTCAGAAACAAAAAAAGAGCTCAAGCGTTCGCAACAGTAACTAAAATCGCCACGTCCGACTAACTTCCGGTATTTGCATCTCTCTGACGTCCCTTTGCTCGCTGTCTTCCTCCGTAAAGGCATCAGTCGATAACGAGGACATTCATGGACGAAGGACTCGAGAGCGTTTCCTGTCCAATCAACCACATTGTTCTTACTACCGAAAATGCTTTCTACACTACTACTTTCTCTTTATGATGACAATTAAAGAAAATAACCCGGCGATGATGCAGCTGCCCATTTTTTACGATTTGTTTTCTGTAATCGGACTCGTTAGGTCATTTGATTTTTATATGTAATAATTCGTTAAAGATCAGATGCAGTGATCAATGGTTCATTGTTTTGATGAGTATTATCGTCAGTGATATTTAATTGTAAAGAAGATTGAATTGTGTCAAATGCGATGATCTGTTGTTAGTGATAGACGGCCGATAAATTATATTATAATGTCATGCAGTTTCAGTATTTTTAGAACTGAAACGTTTTATTAGTGTTAACGATTAAAAGTTATCTCAATGTGTCTTACACATTAACAGTTTTACTATTGTAGTAACATTACTTAATTTATTTATTCTCTAATAATATATTAGAAGTGATGAAACTATGAAATTGTATGCATTTATGGAGAATTTGAAGATAAACAAATATACATGAATGCACATTATCTACAAAGATATATAAAATATTTTTTAAGTATACTCTCTATACTATCGCTAGTATATAGAACAATTTTTTATTTAGACCGCATCTATTTATTATATTCATAAAAATACGAATTTGCATAAATATCCGCAGTCTAGTTAATGGTTAAGTTAATGACTTAATTTACTAAAATGAACTTCGACAAAATGATTAACGTCTGAGGTTTTGAATTATGTTAAATAGTTGGTTTTAATTTTGTGGAGAACTATCAGCGTAACCATCTCATTTACATGAAGAAGGAGCATACTTTATAAAAAATTGGTTGAATACAAATTTTGAGACTGAAAAAAGCCTCAAAGTAATCGAAGTTCTATAATGAATATAAGATCTTATTTACAGTAATATTTTGTTTTCAAATACACCTACTGTTTTGTCCGGTGACTCTGCGTAGCCCGTAATCTATCCCTCGGTCGAGGCGGCCACTCGCTCCGTCAAGATAATTAGTTGGACCGTAATAATCATAAGAAATTGTCGAAAACTAAGCATTTCGATTTGACCGTTTAGTGGTATATAGAATACCTTTGAGTCAAGATGTTCCTTATGCTTATTGCTCCATCAGGTAAAAAGTGGGGAAATGTGGGTATACCCATGTTTCCCGGGATTTTCACCCGTAAGCAACCGATGGTGGGGCGACCAACACCCAGCAAAAGTTTTTCTCTGCAACAGCATCGTCACCAAACTTTACTGGATCTACGACTACAGATCAATCAACATCTCTGCACTGGGTTCACTACCTTAACTCAGACAACATATATTCATTAACTTTTGATAACTCATATAATTAACATATATATATACGCAACGAGCATAAGCATCTTATCTACAATTGTTATTGGAATAAAGAGCATAATATAACCTGTTACCTCAGCGTTATAAGTATTCAACTACCTCTATTATCTTAAACGAAATAGGAGATCGATCAGTTTCGTGGCATCGATTGTAAAATCGTAACGAGAATTTACGACTCCCGTTGACGCGTTTTACTTTGCTTTCACAGCCTTACGATTAGTTCCCTTTCGTTTTCAAGTAAATTCTTTGATATATAGTCTGTTCCTATCTAAATAAATTTTAAGCAATAAAAGGTACACTACACAATGATTTTGACATTCCAGAATCAAAATGTTCAAAAACTGTACTCATACGCACGTTTTACACAGATCGTCTTAAACTAATGTCCACCGTTTACAAGTGCTAAGCGGTAACTAACTGTTGTAACTCCTATATTGTTTGTATTTGACAACTTACGGTCTGAGGTTACGAAGGTCGAACATACAGCTATGTTATTCCAAAGAGACAAACCGAGTAGAAGAACAATATGCGTATAAGAGGTTTGTAATCCGGTTTACAAATCATCGTCTTAAACTTTTGTCCGCTTTTATACATATTTTCTTGAAACATTTTTTACATTTTATAACAATGAAAAATTAAATAACCAACAATCAAAGCTAGATGTAGATAAAAAATTTAGTTTCATAATTGCATTAAATTGTAATTTGCGTTCATACAATAACTTTAATTACACTATAAAAGGAACTCTTTTGTCTGTTTATTTTTAATTGCTTTATTGATATTCAATATAATATTATAAGGAATCAGTGTTCCAGTTGTTTATCATTACTAATTACAAGAATGCCAAGATAAAATCAAGTTCGCCAATATGTTGTAAAACCAAAGATATCTAATTTCCTATATATTCCAATCGCAATTATATTGGGTACTGAACAAAAATTTACAATAACGTGTGTATACGAGTATTGCATAATACCATACAGTCACAGGCAACGTGACTGATGCATTTATATTTAGTTTAACTCTTTAGTAGATATGGATTTATAACAAGCCAAGATAAACGAACCTCTCACCGACCTGATTAACCAGCTGTTGCGCTGCTTCGTAGGTACATTACATCGATTGCAACCAATGTCAATCGCATATAATATTATTAAAGCTACAATATTATGAAGACCACAAGGAGAAAATGATAAGTTCATTCGTATTGATTTTCTGATTTTTATATCTCTTGAATAAAAGAAAATATTTTATTACAGTATAGTTAAATATAGGAATAACCTGGTAGATTTGAAAATATATATAAACATGACAATGAAATAAAAGATTTTATGCCAAAGAAATATTACTGATTTCGAAAAACGCTAGGAAGTATGAAACAATTTCTATTTTATTTGTATTTTATTTAGATACATATGCAACAACAGTTAGATTACCCATTTACTTGCTAAATAGCATACTAAATACTACATATTACAATCTTCTCGAAAGCCGCGCAAAATGTCGTAAAATGCCTCTAACATAGTAAAAAATTTCAACTCGTTTATTGTTTTATTATTCAAATCTCAACAAATTTATGTCAAATTGCATTAAATTGCAAGAAGATCGGGTGAAAGAAATACATGTTAATTTAATTATGTAAAAGTCCATCAGACATTCCAGTTTGACTTTTTATTATTACTTTTTACTATATGACTTTTTATTATAGGCGTGATAGGATGTGATTAAATTCATCCCTTGGAGAATTTAATACAATTAACAGTAGTTGGGTAGTAACGTTCTCTCGAAGTTTTTGCGAATAACTCCATAAGGCATCGACAGAAGATAGGTGGGTCTAGACGTATCATCTGTTTAGGATCTCCAAAGATTTATCTTTCCTCGTCTACCTCGATATACATATGTCGGAATAGCACTGCGAGTAGGGTTGTGGGCGTCGAGTGATTAGTTCGCGGGGATTAGCCATGGATGCGGTACAACACAGATATAGTTTATTACGATAATGTGGTCGTTACAAACTGGGCGGTTACTCATGGCGATTAGGCGCGCGCGAAGCTAGTGACAATGGCTTCAGATTCGTTAACGAATCCACGGACCACGGGAGGACAAGTATCAACGTAATACTCGATTCGGGTAACTTCTCGATAACTCAATCAGCAATTCGTCCAACGACTAACTAACAAATTAACTAACTCGTAATCCAAAAGAAACTGCCCTTATATACTCCTGTCTCCACTTCTCGGGTCAATGTTTGTTTTTAAGGAGAGCCATATAATCATTTCATACTTCTGTCAGGTACACGCCCCTCCCGTGGCCGTGGTTACGTCTAGTGACCCGCTATGTCACTTCGAGCCTAAGCCCATCGTCATAAATTCGGATTAGAACATTAAAACTATTTCTTACTTTTGTTACTTAAGTATAGCTATAGTAAAAGTCTGGACTAGGCTATTGGGGTTCTTCCCAACATTCCAAAAGGGAAGTTCCGATGTCCTTTGATCTCCGACATATATGTATATCTTCATTAGTAGTTCATGTTTTATAAGGAATCATAAAACATTTTCATGTCTCTCAAAATCACATTTCTTAATATCTCAAAATTAGTCTTTCATATTTTAACAAATTTAATTATTTATTTCTTCAAATGATTTAGTAAGTAAAAACGAAGAAATAATAAATATACTTAGGACATATACGCAAAAGACTAAGTGAATTTTATAAAACTTGTATGTGGTGTGAATCAAATAAATTAATTTATTCAAAGAAGATATTCTTTCAGATAAAAATAAGAAATGCTGTTTATTATATATTCTAATATAAAGTTTTATATAAATACAATGAGATTTATGTTTAGGTATATAGCAATGTTTCTCCTCTTTTTTCTTCTACGTTTTACGTCGCATTGACTGCGAGGTTATTAGCGAGGATGTTACGTCTAGGTCGGTTATATTTTATAGTATATACAATTGAACCTCTATAATGCGGTACTCCTATAACATTTTTTTTTATTTAATTTTTTACATTCACAATTTGTCCAGTTTGGACATTTGGTAGAATTTTTTAGCTGTTAGATTATCATGTGGGTGGCTACCCCCAGTGGGATACGTGTTTGTTAGGTTGTGTCCTTTGTGAGACCTGCTGGTCCTATAACATGAACTAAAAATTGCGCCATTGCCCCCGTATTAACGCGATTAAGAAGTTGCTGGAAATGACTCATTTCTGATATGAAAATATGTGCACCTTTGTATTGAATCGAAGCACAGTTTTGCATTAACTCTTGTGCGATAAGGAGGGGTTGTTTACAGTGTGTATTGTGAAACGCATATTGTTTTGTTATATTAAAAAAAGACTACATATTTATTTAGTTACAGCTTTTTGCGCTCTTCTATTCATATAACGCGGAATTCGTATTACACGGAACTGCATTTGTTTTTTTAAGGTAGCTTATTGTATTCCGTCCGTGACCTTGTGACGTTAGAACTGTATCCGCCTATTTGTTATATTTCTGTCTTTGTTGTTCTATTTCTTTACATTCATACATATAGTATGTAGTCCGTTGTTAATGTTTGGTATTGGCATATGTTGTAACGAGGAGATCTAATTTTTTCATTAGGTAATCGGACGTTAATTTAGTGTGCCCAGTCCTCAACTGGGAAATCACAGTCCTTTCTTTTCTATTCATATTCCTACATGGTACGTATTGATTGAAATGCTGAATGATATTGCAAATTTTTGTTCTTTTGATTGTGTTCCAAGCTTTATTTCATTCTTCATTTATGATCATTTTTATATAATTCATACAATCTTGACATGCAAGTGGAATCGTTGATTCAGTTTGTGAGAGGGATAATAACTTCTTTGGCTGCGGCATCGACTTTTTGTTCGGCCTGAATTTCAGATAATGTTTATATCCACGTTGTTGTTGAGAGATAGTTCTGTATTGGTCTTTTATATATACGTTGTAATTTCATGCTTTTTGCTACTTGTGGTTATTTAGGCTTTGATTATACTCATAGAGTTGAAGTAGATGGCACGATTTTGTAGGTTTCTAGTGAGTGCAAGTTTCAGTGCTTCCAATATGATATACACTTCAGCGGTGAATATCAGTGTCAATTTAGGGAGAATTTGTTACTTTATCATTTATGATAACGGCATATCCTACTCGTGAATCTGATTTCAACGCGTTGGTGTACAGTTAGTTTTAGTGAGCATTGTTAATATTTAATTCTAGGGATCTGATATTGTATTTTGTTCTGTTTTTTGACCTCTGGGGAAATCAGCAAAGTTGATGTCTGGTAGTACAGGGATGTTAATAGTACGGGGAGTTATTTTTGTTTGATTTCGTTCAATGGTTGGGCGCGTTCCCATTATGGGTAGTTGCGGAATATTGTTAAGTTTAATATGAAATGGGAATTGTAATTCGAATTTCTGTTTTACAGTTTTCTATATTTATCTATTTGAGAAAATATGGTACTGATAACTGATGGTGGTATTATTTGAGATAGAGACGATTTTCAGAGCATATTTTCGCTTAAGAACTTTCTTCTTGATTTTAAGACCAGTTGCATTAGTTTCGCACAAAATGTCGCTTACTGGGCACGCGCAGTACGCATCTGTGGCTATCCTTTGTCCCGTGTTGCGTATTAGCTCTATTATTTGTATCATATGTAGGTTAGTTGAATTGTATATGGTCGAGCTGTAGTCGACGTTTGATCTTATTAATGCTCTGTATGTTTTTAGAAGAACTTTCTGGTTAGTCTCAGTTGTTGTTAGTTTGTATTTAAATGATATTCAATTTCTTCACGCAGGATTCTTTCACGTACTTCATATGTTAAATGCAGGCAAGTTTACCGTCTAGTATGAGTCCACGTATAGTGATGTTAACGAATTTTTATTTAGTTTCCCCTATGAATAGTTTTTGCTAAGTCTGGTACTTTGTTCTTTTTGTGAATAGGATTATCGAGTTGAACCTACTAACTCAATTAAATTTTGGGACGTAGCATCTTTCTTTGCTCGGTTAAATGCGTGTGGCTTTTGTAAGACGATTGTGTGTTCTATATCACATCATAGCGTGGCTCGTTATCTATCCTTTTTGGTTTTGAAAGCACCAAAGGCTACATCTACCGTCATCTTAATAATTGTTTCGGATTCATTTATTATTTCTTCGGTGTGAATTGGGACCATAGTCTGTCCTTTTTTTCAAGCGAAAAAGTTATATATATTTGTTATGTATATTATTTATATTTCGTGACATATCCTACCTTTTTATTGGATAAGCCAGCGTTATCATTATTGGTCTCACATTCACTAAAAAGCTCTAGTAAATCACACAATATTGCATTGGTTGACATACAATTAACAAGGTTTTTTACTTCGAATATTAATGTCACATAACATTTTAAAATACAGATGTAAATATCTATATATTCTACAATAAGAGTTTTACAATCTATGATCACAACATTTATTGAAACAAATAACTCAGTATGAATTTATTTTACATTATTGTCGTTATATTCTTCGGATAATACAAAAATATCATGCAATTTAATATTAACTATGCTCACAGAAATTTTTTAATATTTATATACTAAAATTTTCCTTGTAAAATAAGATAGTTTGAGACTAAATACCTACAGTAACCTCCAAAACTGTTGCAACATGCTTTGGAATTAAATGTTTTTAAAATTGAACCAAATGATTTGGGTTTCTGCGAAAAGTTAGTTAGTTTGAGTAAGACAAATTTTTTTTTAAGTTGCAATTGCTCGCAACCATGAAGAAAAAAGTAAAGGTCGCTTTATTTAACTTTTTCATCTATGCTTCTAACGAAATCTTAAACGACACATTTTGAAGATTTACATC
This sequence comes from Bombus impatiens, assembly GCF_000188095.3. Classification (NCBI taxonomy): domain Eukaryota; kingdom Metazoa; phylum Arthropoda; class Insecta; order Hymenoptera; family Apidae; genus Bombus; species Bombus impatiens. The sequence goes on from NT_176610.1 coordinate 229,005, forward strand.
AATTACAGAATAAGTGCTGAAAATTTAATGGATATTGGTCAATGTCACTATCAGTTACAAACAGTTGGGAATGGGAACTGTCCTGTTTTTGCGACCAGGTTTTAAGGACAGAGATAGGAAGAAAAAAACAATATCGTATATAAGCACCGCTCTACAGCGATTTAAATCTAAGTTATATATTTATAACACTAAAAAATGTAATTCCGACACACAAAACATTGTATGGCTATGTCGTATTGTCACGTATCGGTACTTTTGCCTAAACCACCCCACAATCGAAGTCTATTGTTTATTGTGAGCAACATACAAATGTAATACTCAGCTACTGATCAATAAACGTTATAAAAAAAAAACAGTTGGGAATGGCGCAAAATCTACGTCATTCGGTGCTTGTCGCTTGTTTCCGCATAAACCGATGTTTTATCAAGAATATTATTGTAGCTTTATATACATATATTTTATATTAAATCTGGTAACATATCAATAAGTATACTCTTATTTAAGAATCTTAGAACGTAAATTTTTATGATAGGTACATACAAAAGTCTTCTAATTAAAGAATAAATATTTTTTAATAAAAACATAATATTTTAAAATATAAATAAGATATAAATAAAATATAAATATAAATTTAAAAATATAGTATATTATTTTTTAATAAAAAATACAGTACTCGGCTTGACAAAGCGAAGATAAATTAACAGTAAAAACAAAAAAATATTTATCAGCATTATAAAATGACAATATTCAGATAAACAGAACAAACTGAATTGCTATTTCAAGCGGACCAAGGTTGTATCAAGGGTCAAAGTTTGAAAACTTAAAACCAAATTTTCTTATGAACCGAATATAATTTTCTATTTAAAATTATGTAAAATAAGTTATAATTTATTAACTTATATGAAGTTTATGACACTAAACTGTAAATTATTAACTTTTTTTATTGATAATTAAATTAAATTATTCACAAGGATTAAAAATTAAAAATAAAAATTATTTTTATTCTTTATTAAATGCTGCATGCACTTCTCAAAAACTTATAGATAAAATATATATATATAATAAAATATTCCTATATGAAAAGGTTTCATTATTAAAACAAGAAATAAGCGAACTACAAATTTACAAAAACTGTACTTCGCTATTATATGGACCAACGACACTCATAGAATGTCTATCGAGCGTAAGCCCTGTCCTCGTTGGATTAAGATTTTTTCTTGTCTTGCTCTAAAACGCTGAAGGATAAGTCCAGGATAAGTATCTGGCATTTACATTCGCGACAAAATCACGAACAAAAGAAAAGGTTCTTAAGTGCTAATTATCACATTTTTCTTCCTTTCATTACTGATTAGTCCAACACGTATACTTCTACATAAAAGCATATTTGAAAAATAACATCGAATAAAGAATAAATATTTAATCGCTTTGTTAGACTACATGTGATTTTAAAATATCTTTCATCTCTTTCTATTATTAATAGTAAAACTTATTATATACCTATGAATGTATATGAGTATACATATTCATGTAATATAATATGAAATACATGATTTCATATGTGTTCACATAACGTATTTCAAATATGCGCAAATTAAAAAAAAATTGGTGATTATCTCCAACTTTAGTAAGTAGTCATGTGCTTTTATAATTGTTCTAACTGGAAAATTAAAATGTACTATAACTAGAAGAAATTCAATTAATAGTATTATTCCAATTTACATAAAATGTTCATAATTTGTAATAAATCAAGTTTTTTGTCTATTCATATAAGTTAGAACTTATTGCAATTATCTACAGATGTAATGAAAAGGTATGTTTTGGTAGAAACTGAACAAATTAATCTTCTTTCACTGTAGGTGTAGGAAGCAATAGAGATAATCTTTTATTGAATTAACCAAAGCGAATCCAATAATAAGACGTGTTAGTTAAGAGAGAATATTTTCTTTTAGCATCACTTACAGTGGTATAATAGTACTTAAGATAAATGAACAAATAAAGTTATTTCTTGGAAACAGTAATTAGAATTTAAGAAACTGCTCTTCAATTACAGATTAAATATGTAGCGGCACATGAGCTAGAGGACAATTCAAATCATGTTGTTGTTTTGTCTCGGAGTATCAATATTGTTAGGATACACATAATGTAATAATAGATAAACTCCGGGCAAAACAATGTCGCCGTTACGTGCAACCGTCGATCAAAGACGAATTTGAATTTTCCGACTCTCCCCCGAGCAGTATAAATAAGCGGACGCGATCTCAAGGAAATGAGTTACAGTCAGTTGTCGATCAATTATCAACCAGTTATCAACGAATTATCAGCGATCTAAATAACGAGTCAATAGCGATCCTATTTTATGACTTATACACTGTCTCAGTGAATCGGTTAGTACGAGCGTATTTGCGAACATTATCCGTACTAATTTATTTATCATTTTATATATACTTGACGATTTCAACGACGAGCAATCTCGTCTAATAAATCTCACGATCAACCACCCTACACAAGTCCTCTACAAATATTTCTAACTATCTTTTACCCTATATAAAAATTGTTTTGACTTCCGATTAAATCAAATATTTCTTTCTTTCAAATATACCGCCTAATTTTTAAAGCGTTCTCACAATTAGTTGATAAATGATTGATATTTTTGTATCTAATTAGTCTCGAGTAGAAGAAACATTCTTTGTTTCATAATTCATAAAGTTCGAACAAGATCTAAAAATTTCCGATAGAGATTACAAAAAAGAAAAAGAAAATATATAAATATATTTTATTAGAATTGTGTTTAGAAAATGTTTTTATTGTGGAAATGCTAAAAAATAATAACATTAATAATTCTTGCCAGAATTGAATTCAAAATTTTATTTCTTTCCGCCAACTTCTGGTGGTGACTCCTTGTTCTCACGTGAAACTTATGACGCATAACGAAATCGAATCTGAAAAGCAACGAATCTACATTTCGGAGCTCGAAAAGTCCGGGAGCCCTATACGACGCTCCCCTGTTCATCCTTGTGTACACGTAATGCAGGATCGGCTTTACTCGCGACGCGGCTGCCGCGAGAAATCGGACCACTTGCTGTAAATAGAGACAGGCAAACAAACGAAACAGAACGGCGAGTGGCAGGAAACGACGCGACATATGAGGAGTGACTGCAAATATGCAAGCGACCCTTTCGTGTGTTCCTCGACGATGCAATTTGCTCGACGTATATACATACATCCCAGATAAGTCGGTGGTGAGGTATTAACCATACAAAAAATAAATAAAATAAATAAAGCATATTGGCGTTGGCTTTTCTTCGAGGTATACAACTTTTTGAACGGTTTATCCTGGTGCGAGGATTTATTCTTGCTGCAGCAGAAGGGTGTTATCATCTAATTTCAAAGCTTTATTGGAGAGTTCGAATTGGTATTGATCTAAACCGGGTAAGCCTAATATGCCATCTTCTTTAATAGGGAAATTATCGTCTACTAATGAAAAGTCTATCTTTTTGTTGAATACATTCAACTTGACTTTGAAGTTAGATTCTTATTTGGAATGTCCCATGGAGAATTTCTTTGTGTCTGGTATTATTGTCTTTCCTGGATAGCATCTTCGTTTAAGCAAGTTGATTCCTGCTCCAGTGCCAACGAGAAGTCGCAATCCTTGTCGTCCTGGTAATTGTAGTAGTATTGTGGGTAATCGTTCCTGAATATGATCTATTCCTAGAGGAGCTTTTCTTTGGGGCGGTATTTGAAAATTTTGGTATTGATTGGGAAGGTGTCCCAATTGATTGCATTTAGAAAATTTCGTTTGTGTCCTTTCGCTTAATGATTGGTTCTCAAACTTTGTGAAATTGTTCGTCCTTGGTTGAACGTTTCGTGTGCGTGGAGTTTCATTATATCTATTATTTGTAATAGTGAGGCGGTCACTTACTGGATGAGACGTCTGGTTACGATAAAATGGTGGGGCGGTTGTTTGTTGTGCCATCTTCTAAGTTCTATTATTTAAGTACAGCTATAATGAATAGTTTAGACCAAAGTATTGGGGATCTTCCCAAAATTCCAAACGAAAGGCTCGATGTCCCTACATTTCCGACATATTTATTTACATTCCGCATTCAGATAGAACGTAAATAACATGATATTAATGAGGAAACAGGAAAGTATACCTTAGCGCGTGAGATAGGCAATCCTAAATAGAATGAAGCATCTAACTTTATAACTTCAACTTATGCTAAATTACGTACTGTATAATGAAAAGGGTAAAATTCGATGTCATTAGTTTTTACGAATGGCCGCGTAAAATATATGCGAAGGTCAACTAACATTTTTAAAAAATAAAATCACATTTCTTTATACATTGATCCATACATCTCGTTATATCATCGAATTGTACTCTTTTCGTTATACGATACGTAATTTATCATAAGTTGAAGTTATGAAATTGGATACATTTTATATTATATATAATATGCTTTAAATGGCTACTCATGTTGTCCACTAATTTTTTACTAAATATATATCTGCAGCAAATATCTTGTAATTTCTGTATACATTTTCCGATTGGTTTCAAAATTTACATGGATACAAAATTTTTTTATGTAAAGTATTCAAATACTTCGTGAGCCACTGTGCGCATTTATATACATATGTACATAGATATATGAAGTGATTCCAAAATCGTGTTACATTCAGAAAGGAGATAATTTTTTATGTAACGGGATAAAATCCTGACAATGGCTGGTTCTTTTGGTTCAATCCTTAAGATTCATGAAACATATACTTGAAACATATATGATCTCAAATTTATAGCTAATAGTGTATACATAGAAGTTGCATCTAAAGTTCAGGTTATCAGAAACCTAAATTGACAGGAATTCTTAAATTCATACATTTAAAATCATAATATGTATGTGAAAATATGTTCATATGTCTTCTTATATTCTCAACTTACATAACTTACTTAATCAATTCAGCCCATCTTATATTCTAAAACTTTAATAAAGCTCACTTCATCTTTTGTGTGGAGATTCAAAATATTCACGGTTATCGGTCAACTGATATACCTCCAGTGTTCTGTTCTATATAACAAGAATACTGAAATAATTTAATTTTCTTATTTTATCTTTTCCATTACATTACACTAAGTATAATTTTGAACGATTTTAGAAAAGTTATTTGAAATCAGGGTATAATTCCATGTTAAAGCCAATTGTTTGTGTAGTTTAAAAAAAACTTCTCGATCAATTTGATCTTCGAATACTGAAATGATAGAATGTTTTTCTACTAAATTCTACCAAGCATTGGAGAATATGTTAATTAAACAATTTGTATAAGTAAATAGCTGGGTTATCCGAACATTGATTAAAAAAATACTGTAAGAAAAGTTTTTCTACCTTGTTCTGAATACAAATTTCGAGTTAGTAATAACAATACAACTAAGAACTACTACGTTCACTACTAATTAATAACAGTATATAATAGTAACAATGCACAGGCTACAGAAAGCATTTCTGCATCACTGTATTTATTATAGAATTTATATATTGATTAATTACTTTCAACTATATCACATTTTGTGTCATTTAGTAATATTTTCATGACTACAAAAAATTGATACTGTGAGATTGAGATGTAAGATTGAGATGTTGCTAAAAGAACATTTCGTTAGAAAATAAGGAAAATAAGGAGTACGAAATACTTTCCGTAACTACTGTATATAATACAATATTGTTAATAATAATATGTTCCGCCGAAGAAATAAAAACGTAAGGATTTTTATGGGTCATATATAACGCTCATTTTGGCAATCAAGAGGCTATTTTAGAGAACGAGGCTTTACACCAATTGACAATCCTGTGTTATATCTCCAACTACAAGCAGTATCTCCAAGCATTCGTGAAATATCCTTTTAATCAGTGAACAATTAGTGAATAATCTCGTGCGGGTCTTTCAATTGCAAGCAGCATTGACGCGCGTTTGCGGAGAACTATATTGTTAACCGTTCGTAATAATCATTTGTATCGCGTCGCTGCAATCGTATCGTATCGTATATTCCTTTGTAACAATTATTCATAAATCTCGTCTCACAAGTCGAAGACAATTCGAAAACTTTCTCATCGTTTGAATAAGTACAATCTTTAGTGTTGTTGATTGTTCATCGCGCATTCAACCACAACTCCCTCTCAAGGATCAGTTACCCAAGGTTAATTCAGTGGGTAACAAGCATAACGCAGTGTCATCGATATTGGACGCATGCACGCGCACGTGTACACTATATAATATATAAGTATAATATTTGTAAAAGTAGTAGCAACTCTATTAGAGCATAATCGTTTAAGTAACAACTTACATTAAAATAGAAGCAATTTAATACATACATACATGCATAATAAGAAATTACTCGATGCTGCGTGAATATAAACAAAAATAAGACATTCAATTTCTGGTTTCTAGAAGTTCATAAAAATTTTGTTTCGTTTGCAATTAAATACCTCCATTCCGATAAAGTTTTCAGAAATAATTCAGCTAAACCAACTTTCATAAAACATTAAAAATGTAAAATGTATGCTGTACCATTTTCCAATCATGTACATTTTTCATGTAAACGGCGTCCCTCTAAAGCGATCTTTTCAAACTGTCACCTAATACACGTAAGAAATAAATCATTTTTCAGCTTGAAATTCAAATGGGTCACCAATGTTCTATGGAAGACAATTCGCGATGAGAATGTATAAATAAATGCGTATATGTACAAACATGTGCGTTTGTAGGTCCTATATATCTACACGAACTCGCTTTGCATTCATTAGTAGAGATAACATCGCATTGGAACTGCAACAAATGTTTCTGACATATCGAAAGTAAAACTTTTGCAATGATTCCAAACTGTGGTACTGATTTCTCTTCTATTTACTACCAGTTACTTCTCTTTAGAACTGAAATCTGTTGCTAACTCATATTGTGCAATTTATAATGCACATACGATGAATAACGAATGCTTTGTCCTTTATCATCGTATTGAATTTGTTTCTACACTTGTCTACCATTGAATAATCCTATTTAATTTAAACTGTTCCATATTTAACAAAAGATGCAATTTTTTAAAAGTAATTTACAGAAGAATTATATAATTATATAATATAATTATAAAATTTATTTTTAGTTTTATATAATAATTATAAAATAAAATTGTATAATATATCATATGGTTTATTAAGAAATTATTTTGATACATTGTATTTCCTCAGTTATAAAGCACAGTTAAAGTGAATTGTACATTCATTCTTTTCTTAAATTGTCAGGTTATAGTTTCTAAAAAATGAATAGATGAAGTTAGAAACCGCTACTCTAGATTTTGAAAATAAGAAGTACAAATTACATGAAAATACAAAAATATATGATTGATTTTATTATGTGCTACAGACCACTAGAAATAACACTTTTCTGAATTACACATAAGGAGATGAAACATTGAGATCGATAACATTGGTAAAAAGAATTATACAATTTCAAAAGGTGATTTTAAATGCGCATCATAGAAGTTGGAATTGTAGAAGAAATGACACTAATACCGAAAAATGTGCAGTTATTAAATGTGCAATCAGAGGGGCCTCAGCTCAGGCGGGGACTCTCCCCCCGCC
>NT_176610.1:236940-324892 GCF_000188095.3 Bombus impatiens
CCCCCCGCCGAGCAGGCGGCCTGAGACGTTCTGGAGGAAGCTAGACGAGAGGTATGGGAGCGGTGACGCTCCGACCTACTCGCGGAAAACCAGGTCCATGGCCATCAGGTCGTTAGATCGGTCTTGCCAAACTGGGAGGCTTGGAAAGACCGCGGAGGGCTTCCGCTGTCCTTCCGAATGACGCAGGTGCTCGCAGGACATGGGGTATTTGGGGAATACCTGCAGAAAATCGGAAGAGAGGTGACGAACACCTGTCATCATTGTGGTGAGGGCGAAGACACGGCCCAGCACACGTTGGAATTTTATCCGGCGTGAGAGACCTCACGTCGTGTTAGCGATACGGCTAGCGATTGGCGATAGATTAGACCCCTCGTCAGTTGTGAAAGCGATGCTGAGGGGGCAACAAGAGTTCCTCGCAGTTCGCTCATATCTCGAAGGCGTAATGCTCGTAAAGGAACGAACAGAGCGGGAGAGGGTGAGAACATTCCACCATTTGCAGGGTTCCGCGCCTAGGTGGTCATGGGGGCCGGCACGTCGAGAAGGATCTCCTCAGACTCGCACGACGGCCCAGGGGATGGCGTTGAGGGGGATGGTCCTTCCCAATGCCCGAACTAACCTAGGAACGACTCCCTCAGACAGGAGAAGATGCAGGAGTGCTGTGGCAGTAATTCGAAAGAGGTCCCGAGGCATCCCAGCTGAGCGTCAGGAGGTCTTCCGTGGGGTTTTAGTCAGTAAAGTTCGACACTACCCCACTGCTTCTCAGAAGAGCGGGGAGGGGGGGGGTCCCACGAGGATTTCCCCACGTATAAAAAGAAAAGTTATTAAATGTGCAGTGTGTGTTGTGTTAAATATATAATTAAACAGTGAAAAATAATATAATTTTGATCATGCTATGTTAAAATAATATAAGTGAAATGGCTACAGCCAGTTAAAAATAATACTATTATGCACTTTTGCATTCAACGTTAAACCATAATTCTCCTTCTATTAAAGAATATTTTATTTCTCTGAATTTTATTACTAAAACATTCATAAAAGTAACAGTTCCCAAGGTGGAAGAATTATTTCTTTTGGAAAAAGTGGAAGAAGAATTTCTTTCCTATACTTGATATTATCCATAAACGTATGTATCTACATGCGGAATATTTACTATAGCGCTTTAAAGATCAAAATAGATTCTTCGAACACTACTCATATCTAGCAGGAAAAAATCTTATTTGGAAACAAAATTTTGCAAACATCAGCAATGTTTGCAAAAAGATAAAATATAATAAATAGTGTTTCTTTCGAAACCTTTATACAGTAAAATTTAAATTTAATAAATGGATTACTTACTTGCAGTGTACTGTCACTGAAAAATTTAAGACTGGCTAGTTTTATCACAACAAATCATTCTGTTTTAAATCTTAAGTAATTTAAAATTCCAAAGAATATTAATTCTCGAGATTAATGTTCTTATACGTAGTTCTCTTACAATAGAAATAGAAATAGAACAATATTTTAAAGTTTGAATGACTTTGAAGTAACAAATCGTAAAGTTTAATTCATTTGAATAATTCATAAAAGGCTTATGTTAAATAACGTACGATATTAGAAATATCTGTATCCTCATTTTGTGTATTTTATATACGTTTCTAATGTAAATATGTTACTTAGTGTATATTTTGTACGAACTTTATTGTTATATCTATCTATTAAAAGAATGTATGTAAAAATAATTATTTATAATCACATAAATTATAATAAAAATTAATTTATAATCACTTAAATATTCTACTATAAAATAGTAAAATTAAAGTATCACCTTCATTGAAAATATACTATCAAATTTTGTACTGGTTAAATCATTATACAGGACGCAAAAGATTATTACACAGAAGTCAAACTATATGTTTTAGTATAACAATATATCTATTATTTATGTAAGAGAACTAATAGAAGCAGTCTCAAGCATTTCGGTGTCGATTCATTTTCACGCAGTAAGTACAACCTTAAGTTAATGATATTTGTCACTGTCAAACTTATTTCGCATTTATATAACTTTTCGCTCTATTTCATGTAATTATTTATATTCGTGCATATATTTCATTAATGATGCACTTTCGATTATTATTTGGTTAATACTACTTTACTTGAAAGTTTTAATACACGTTATTTATTAAAGAGGTTGATTCTGGAAACTGAGTTCAATCGTAGATATATTCTAAATAGGGATAAAACGTACATATTAATTTGTGTCATTCTGTATTTTCGTACAATGTATTAATTTATGAAAGTTTTACTCTGTATATCTATGTTTCTCATTTCTATTTAAAATAGAACTACAGTTCGTGTAAACTATCAAAATTATTCTAACAATTACAGTGAAATATTATTAGGAAACGCAATGGGGTGACTTTATGATACAGCCAAATATCATAGATCTTTAGTTCATTCGTGATTTAGTACTTCTAGTGAAATCAGAGATCAGTTATTATTCCGTTTAAGTTTATCAAATATTATAAAATCATGCCTCGAAAGATCTCGGTACTTCAAAGTGCCAATTGTTTGATCTGACAGCATCTATCACACTATTGTCAAATCTCCATTCACCAGTGACCAACTTTTACAACTCCCGCGCTAAGGACATATTGCATTACTGAAAAAGGTAACTGAGGATTGGTTGCCTTTAGGAATAAGTCTCATAGTCATTCTTCAATTAATGTCATTAATGGTAGTAGTCGACCATCACTCATAGTTAGTCGCTACTTTGTCATATTTTAGATTCCATAGTTTAGCACAAAAGTAAAGCATGGTAATTCTAGCCTCCAATACGTAGTGGTTGTTCGAACAGATTTTATTAATCATGAATGATTATCAAGGACCATTCAAGGGATAAAAGAAATGTATCAAAATATGCTATTAATAAAGAATAATGAAATTTGTATAAATGAGTTCAATTTAGTTTAGATTACGATAAAGACGATAATAGTTTAACCCTTTGCAGTCGTATGTTTGCTCTCAGTCACTAAAGCAAACAATTATTTTGATTGCATATTACAGCAAGTCGACCGCTTCAGAGATACATAGATTCTTAATAAGACTATATAAGTTTCGTTAAGCGTAATTAAAAATTTTCGTCTTTTAGAATATCTGACAAACAATACTCTGAAATGACAAAAAGAAAATTTGCGGAAAACGTGAAATTGAAAGTAGTGACAATGAATTTTATTTTGATTTGTTTTGAAAATACTTTTGGCAGTGATTCTGAGTGATACAGTTCATATAGAGATGAGTGACGCAATTAGAATTTTGGAGTAACCGTGAAATAGAAGAAAATAATGAAAACCAGGAAGACAATCGTTTTCAAATAAAGAGGGAAGGATTAATGACAAACTGTATATTACGCCACTATAAAGATATTAAGAGCAAAGATTGTTGGTACGTTTCAACCGAAAAATTAAGGGAGGAAGACATTAAACTAATTATTTCTGCAATATATGTTCTCAAAAATCATGACTTCACATTGGACAAAATTATGAAAGGTATACGATGGAACAGTATAAAATATAATTTGTGTATAAAATATAATTTTTATATAAAATAAAACTATATTATAATGTTATGTATAGTTAAAGTTTAAAAAATAATTAAATCTGTTTATTATTTATAATCTCCCATTATACCCATTTCCACGTATTACTGTTCGTTCAATGAAAATTAATATTACCATCAGTATGTCACTTTTGTATAAAATTAATACGATTGCAAAGGTTAATTATTCTTTTGCGTATAACTCGGAAACCAAAACTGAGTATCCATTATATACAGGGTGGTTGGTAACTGGTGGTACAAGCGGAAAGAGGGTGATTCTACGCGAAAAAAGAAGTCGAAAATATAGAATAAACAAATTTTTTTTTTTTATTTTTTCATCGAGACAACGATCTACAGTGAAATCCGTTATAACGTAGCGAGCGAAAATTCAAAGTCGATTTTCTCAAAAAAAAAGCCTCAAACGAAAAATTTTTATTGTATATTTTCGACTTCTTTTTTCGCGTAGAATCACCCCCTTTCCGCCTGTACGACCAGTTACCAACCACCCTGTATATAGGAAAAAATTATCCAAAATGATGATCTTGATAATATATTTCAAGGGCATCGAAATAGGTGAAAAGGTACTTATTCGCCTGTATATCTAAAGTGTTTTCGTAAAATTTATTACGATAAAGATAATCGTGATAGATATCGAGGTTCTGTATAAGGCTAGATATTAAAAATATGGTATTGAAATGGCAGGCACAATCATTAAAGTACGAAAATTGCACTCCGTTATCACTTAAATAACATTAAACAAATACTCACCATCGCTACGCTGCGCGATACCCCTCTTGTCTCCTTTACCCATATTTTCTTCTCCCTCTAACCCCTAAGGTGAGAACCGCTTTCTTCGTCTCCCGTCTGAAATTCAATTATAAAGTGAGTGCATTTGATTACTACGTGTTTTATCTGTACCCACACGATACAAGCCACGCTGTGTTCTTGACACACAAGAGCCTTAGCAAAGCAGTGTGACATACGTATGTTTCATCATTTCGTTATTTTGTGTATGTACTTTCGCACAAACTGGCCATGGTTCAATTTGTCTCAGAATGCCAGAACGGAGTGTGGGAGGGCGTTGAGAATTGGTCTCCACAAAGGTATAGTCAGTAAAAGAAATTTTAGGATTTACAGAACAATCATTCGTTAAATAATACATTAAAAATATGCATTGAGAAGATGTATAAAGATTTATTTATGAAGAATCTTTCAATCTTTATGTTATGCTATGGCTAAAAAGAAGTACTTTAGTACGGCATAGTTAAAAGTAGGAATAATCTGTAATATCTGGATATAATTTTTATATAAATAGATAAATATATATATATTCATGGAGTTATAAAATAAAAATTAATTATATAGCTAGTGACAGCCAAAAAATAGTAGCGGCACTCGACAGCAAACTTTCCAACGGTTTCTGTCCCGTGGCTCGCTACACAAAGACTCTATCCTTCGGACAAGATGATTGCCAGATGTCGATGCATGCTTCCAAAATATTTTCAGCTAATCTAAGGACCCGTTATAAATCCTAGGATTTATTTAGCTATACCTACCACCCACTACGGGAAGATACTGGAAATCTGCTTTCCCCACGTACGACGCTTCCTGCTAGCAACTTTTTTTCAGGGGTGGTTAGCATCCTTTTCCTACCAATGACTCAAAATTTAGCCAATTAACAGCGACGTCCATTTCCCTCACTTTCCGAACCAACGCCTTCCTTAACGAATCCCATGACCACGTATCCTTAGACACACCCCATGATAGTTGGTTCCTATGCAGCAGCATCGGATGGAAAGAGAGTCGCGAGACGCCGGTCCGAATTGATAGTTCATAGTTGGCAGCTATCCCTGATCCGAATCGCTCGACATTTCAGGCAATGATCGTCCAAACTCATAGCGCATATCGAATCGTATCTGAGTTCGAACTTGTAATCGCGAACCGAAATTAATAACCGCGAGTTTTACGCCAAGTGTACTTGAATATAGTTGTTGATAAATATTTATTGTTAAGCAAATTCGAGTGTTCCTTCAATACCTATCACACATTCACCTCAAAATATTGAATTAAATGAAAGAAAAATATGATTTTAATAATATGTTTTATCAAATGCTTGACAGTAATTTTAAAAGTATTCTGCTATAAAACACGAAAGATATAATTTATTGCTTTTCCTTGTTGTCTTCATAAATAATATTTTCAAATAGAGTCCACAAACTGAATGTTGTATGAATTCTATGAATAGAATCTCTAAAAATTTCCAATTATGAAAATATTCTAGACACCTTTTTTTTAATTTTTTACGATTCATTAAAGTGTAATTCTCGCAGCAAAATGAGCGTGCAGCAAACTTCCACAATAAAGTAAACGAAAAGTCAAGAATGGAGATAGAACTTCTTTAGTTCCGGAAGACTAAAAAAGAACTTTGTTTGGAGATGTATCTCTGCTTAAAATGATTTTTCATTTATCTTGCATGCAAAAGCAAATAATTATTTAATTATAGTTTATTAACTTTTTACTACCCATCATTATACATGCATATATTTTGTTATTTAATTGTATTTTATTGTTGTGGAAGAAAAAATTAATTTTATGTTCTAGGATTTCATTCATTTAAACTAAAACTATGATATGAAAAGTTTTGTGCAAGCTTTTGAGAAAAGTAGACTACCCTACATTTACAATAAATATGAAATATCTACTTTTGAAAACACAAATGTAGCAGTCGAGGATTTTTATTAGTTTTATAATTTTTAGAGACACAGGGTCGCGCCGATAGAACACTCTTTTTAATGCTTCTTGCTCAATTTTGGATCAGGAATTGAACACGTAGAATACTTTTTTGTGTTAATCTTTAAAGAACATGCATAAAATTTAAGAATTTAAGACTCGTTTAAAAGTTTTAACTGAGTGGAGATTATGCATACGGTATACAATTTATTTTTTGAATGTATATTACCGAACGAAACCAAAAGAAAGTTTTCCAGAAAAACGCGATCAAATCTCACTTAAAAATACCGTGAGAACATACAACGCTGTATGTTCATATTTGTTTGTATTTAGCTATATACTCCTATCTTTCGAAATATTCTCGTATGTTCATGACTTACTTTCCATTTTTATCTTTAATTCATTTATATTTCGAATTCATGAGTAACACTTTGAAAATGTAATATAACAAATATGTATTTAGAACGAATTATTCAGAAAATAATAATTTCTTTGCCGTCATAAAAAGAAGATTTTTTGCATTTCTAATATCAAATACAAAAAATACATTTACAACATAAGTTTTATTTTGTGAGCTCTTTTAACAAAAACTCTTCAGCTCTTATAAAACAATATCAAGTATCAAACAAGTTAATTGGCTTTATGGGGCTCATATGAAACGTAAATTGATGGAAATCGCGGGAAAATCGTGCACGATACGTGGAATTTGGCGCGGAAATTGGCTAGGCTTGCACATTTTCTCGAGGAATTCATCAGTGCTACGATTGGAAATCGATATTCGTCATAGCGCTTACGTGCATGTCATTATCAGTCATCGACGCCGGAAATTGTTAACGACTACAGACTCGTAAGATGGAAAGTCAAAAGTACCAAAAGATGTTGATCGATCTAATCGTGTCATCACTGTTTGAAGTGCTACGCTGCGAATGTAGAATGAAGAAGAATGAAAGAAGAAATTGAAAAATAACAGATTTTAGATTTTTTGTCTGCACAATTATTTATTTATCTTCGTCATATCATTTTGATCATAATGCTTTATGTTTATATGATTCCTTTCAACATTAGTAACAGTATTTTTATTTTTCCATGTTGATCGTAGTTTTATGATCGAGTGCGTCACAAATGCAATTATTTCTGAAGGGTAATTTAGCAGCTTGTAATAGTGCGATCAGGCGAGGGCCAACGGAAGCAGTTATCACGATCCTTATGTAATTAATATCGAAGTCTCACGCTCCTTCAGGTATCGCTTAGGCGCTTTCCGCCAAGGACCTCTCGCGGTTCGAGCGTACGGGTTCACCATTTATCTTGCGTTCGGTGACAACCAATTGGCGTGCATACTTCTGGACTTCCATTTCGAATCTTGTTGGAAGCGCTTCCGATTCCAATATGACGCCCAATAGTCATTTGAGACGTTTAACCGTGAACACCAATTATAGAATCAGTCTCGTTCAATCATTCGAAGACTATTCGAAAATTCAATTAGCTGAATCTCGTCCTTTGAATCGTTAACATCTTCTTTACTATTAAGTTAGAAAAATTTACCAAATGTCTAGCTGGATAAATTGTAAAGTATAAATTAAATAAAAAAAAAATCTTCTCTACTAGATGTGGAGTAAAGAACTGTTTTAATCTCTCAGCATTCGGACAGAATAGACCCATCCGCATTTCCCGACTCGTCAACATCTTCAAACATTCATGAAGAAAGAATCGGTTTATCGTAATAATCAGCTGACAATCCAGTGCGAGATCTTGAACTATAAACTCCAAGCATTCGTGGAGTGAAATATCATTTTAGTTAATGACCGCTTAGTGAACAGTCTCGTGCAGGTCTTTCAATTTGCAAGCCGCATTTGCGCATCACAAGGCGGCTCTCGACATTTGCGTAAAATAATAACAAATTAACTATAAAAATGGTAGACGAATGAATAATTGATATTGTTTTATGAAAACAATAATTGTTCTTATTTTACGGTAGCGTTGTCGGTCAATTCACGGCGATCGGATTGAAAGAACCATTCCAAACCCAGAATCCAATACATTGATGATATTCTAATTTAATTGAATTATAAGTTGTAACAGACTCTTACAATCTCGCATATGCACGTTATACACGTCTTTAAACTTGCCCGACCCTCGTTTATAAATAAAAGATAAACGGCTGGCAACCAATACGGGCGCATATGCTACTACAAACGCACAACTATAGGTAACAATACGGTACCGGTAGCTCTCTGCAAATATCTTTATATAGGAGGAAGTTGTTAAAAATATCGATTTTTACAAGGTACCCAAAAATCATTGAAATAGGAGGGTAGGCAGCGTTTCTACGTTTCACCAATAATTGAAAGCAGTTCTAAAGTGAAGGGAAAGCAAACAAGTAAGTTATTTATCTTTTAAAATGTGATTAAATCAGGAGAGTCTTGTTGCTTATTTTACTGTATAATTAATTTTTCTCTTTCCAGGATAGAACTTTATATTACGAAGGTAAGATAGAAATTATCTACACCGTCGTTTTAGAGCTTATTTTGAGCAATTTTCAGAAGAGACATAACATCATATTGCGCTCTATAATCGCCCAACTTTTCAATACACTTTGTCCATCTGGTAAAGAGTTTTCGTATTCCCTTATTAAAAATTATTCACATTTTGTTCGACCGTTTGCGGAGAGACGCGTTCGCGGTAGATCGCGCCAACAAGAGTCGTAAATTGCCGTTACGATTTGGTAATCGACGCCATGAGTCAGTCGATCCCCTATTTCGAATAAGACAAGAGGGGTGATTAATTGATTATAACACTGAATTAACAATACTCCTTTTATTCCAATAACTTCTTCTCATAGAATACAAGTTTTAGAGATAATAGTTAAGATGTCGACTGATAGCCAATAAGTTAAGGTATTGACTGAACGGAGTACGCAACATACAGTGACGAGCAAAAGTGTAAACACACTCCGTTGATTTTATGTAAAAGGCGATACTACGACTAATTTTTCAAATGATCGGTAAAAATTAGGTAACAATAACTACAAGCTAAGTCTGATTAACGAAATGTAATAGTTCATTTTCATTAACATTAATAATGTACATAATATCTTATAATAATTGTATTTTAAAAAAATGTTTAGTTTTGCACGTTTCACTTTTATTTACGATGCCTCCATTATTTTAAAAACAACGAGTTTAAAGAAATTATTAATGTATCAAGCAATCAAATACGATGACGAAACACAATACTGCAAGCTATAACTTTAGTTTAAAATCAATTCAAACTCGGTAGTGGATGTTCAGGGAAACATAAACCGTAAAAGGACAGAGACCAATACCGTTTTCAAGTTCTCTCGATTTTTTTGAATAGTGTACTCTACAAACGAACTTGTATTGGTTTACTTTGATACTGATCGTTACAATATCTCTATCGTTTGCACTAACTATAGATAATGCTTTGGATATTCTATTTTTCTAGCGACTTCGAAAAAGAGGGGAGTATCCCATTTCGATGAATATAGTATATATGTAGGAATGTTGAATGAATTATAAATTAACAGAAAAGACAGTATGATAAACACAATATTGTAACACTCTCACAAAATTGAATATAATATCGCACTTCACGAATTCGCTTAACACTATTTCTACGTCACAGCAACACGATGAACTTCTTTCGATCACGATTAATTCAACTCTCACCGCATTACCATTACTGTAACAAACCTTGGTAACGCTCACAACACTCCTTGACAACATTAACATATTTTAACAACGTTTATAAACAATCAGCCACGTCTTTCGCTAACGTCACACCATCCCACATATATGTACACATGTACACATATTTCTTTTTCTAACGTATGTTTACCAATTTTTGTGTAACGGCTTGATCAATCGGAATGATTCCTTTTGCATTTTGTAGGATATGTTCTCTCGCTGGTCTTGTTAAATAATTTTTTCGCTGTGTTCACTATGAACCTTCTTTTTTGCAAAAATCCAATTTTTATGTATATTCGTAATTCATATTAATCTGAATCGGATTAAGCTGTCGGAATGAGATCTTTTCCATCTTTAGGGATATTTCAACGAGCAGTTCCGTTTCCACAATTTTTCCAATTTATTCATTGTTAACTATTGCTATTACAAAGAATTTGTTGCTCACCAATTTCATTTACGCGTGTTCAGTGACTGTTCCACAAGTTGTACTGATATCGAGTAAATTCTTTTTACATCGTGTAGGGTATATTCTCCCATTGGTCAATTAATAGATCAATAACAAGGTCATTTCACCGTTTCTGATTTTTTCTTCACAAACTAGTCGCTGGAAGCGGTGGGATTGGGCACTTTCTTTACAAAATTGTAACTGGTAGAGTACTTCGTCTGTTTCTTTTGTTAGTAATTCCTCGTTTCAAATATAATTGCGCTGTGTCTTTACACATTAGTCATAGGAAGTAGACCTCGGCTGTTTCTTGCGAAAAAAGTCTTCGTAATCTTTGCATTTTTGTAAGTACTCTTTCACCATGCTGTTTAGTAACAATTTTGTTTAGTCCTGAATCAGATATAGCTAGGCTATCTATACATTTCACACAACTAAGAACGTCGTACTATGCAAAAATTCTCTTTGACAAGATTAATTACAGTTCTATTTAACGTAGCCCCTTGTACTTCACGGATGGTTGCTGTCCAATTTAGGATAACCGGTAACAATCTTCGCTCAATATTCCCATTACATTTCGTTGCCTGAGATGTTGCTACTATTGAGAATAAAACCATATAAATTTCTTTACGATTGCCATTGTGCCGTTTATCAGTTAACGTTATTGAATGCAACAGTCCTCCACAATTACTCCTTCTTCGTGTATTGCATCCAAAGCAGCTGTCTAGGCGAGTGCTGCTTTAATAATTTGCTGTGCATAAGCAAATTACTCGACGGTTACGTTTCTCAATATACATTTCAACTCATGTTACCACCGCAGCAAACATTGTTCTGCGGATTCATTTTTGAGTATACGTATACTTCCACTGCAAAATGGTATATGACACAATATTAAATTATAGAAATAGTCTTCTCTATGACTGTATAAATTATATTTTTATTTATTCCTTATTTGTGCTTTTTATTTATACTTTATATTCTTTCGAAGTTGATAATATTTTCTTTGCAGAAAATCTTTATTATTTTTAAGTTGTATCGTAATTGTTTTCCAATATTAGGTACTATTTAGTTACTATTAGGTTACTATTTAGTAAGTCCTTCACGATTATATTCACGTAAGAAATAAAATTTAACCTTTTTAAATTGTAAGTAGTTAATTTCGTAGCCTTATGTTTATAATTTTATGTAAAAAATTAAACTTATTTGTTATAAAATAAATGTATACCTTATAGGAGTAGAGGAATTGTACAGTATAATTTAACATAAATCAATTAGACATCTTATTGAGATAATTGTTAAATAAGATATAAATGTTTTTATAATAAAGTTTTATAATAAATATACTATGTATTGAAAAAATAATTTTTTTATGGAGATTCAAATAGCGTTAGTATTTTTGGTAATTTTATTTTTACTAATATTTTTTAAGCTTGATATTTTACAAATTCTCCCTCATTTAATTGGAAAAAGGGCATCTTCAAGAAAACATTGTCTTTCTTAAATTTTCAAATTTTGATTATTCATTTTAAGTAATTGTTCCATTATTAAAAGTTCACTTGAACTATCTTCGAACGTGCAACTTAATGCTATCAACTCTCCTTGAAGCGTAAGGACCATTCAGAAAAAAACTAGGATAAGTATTTGTAGAAGAAATGCATGTTTATTTGTTGTAATTCTATTACAGGCTGATGGTAGAAGAAGTGGTTGAAGCTAGGCAAGTTGAGGAGGGAGGGGCTGGGGGGGGGGGCATTCAAATTTCCTGACTTGGATTTTGTAGAGAGAATACTTATTCTCTCAATTACTTAATTGGTGAATGTACGTTTCGAAGAAGAATAAAGTCCAACCTCTATTACGTATCGATCACGTCAGGTAGCGAGAGGTCCTGAGGCGACAGCGTGCGGTGTTCGAGTATCCGATGATCAGTTCGCAGACAATAAAATAAGAAAGCGCGCTGAGTTTAAGGAAAGGAAAAAAGTGTATGCTGATTGTAAAAACTTCCGCATCATTGGATTTTCTTTGATTATAGGTAGTGAAATCGTAAACTATTTCCAATTCGATGGCTTTATAATCATATTGTTGCGCTGCAACATGTCGCTCACTTGACCAGACGTGGTCAATACATGCAATGTCGATAAAGTCGATGCTATACGAAATTGTTTTATGTATAAAAGGTTTTTAGAATTACAATATGTACAATGGTTTGAACGTTATGTACAGGATTATATTGATATTAGTGCGGCTATGTTACATCTGATTCAAGCGGTAGTAGATAGCTGTGTATTGATGCTTCGCTTGTGCGCTCTGCTGGATATCTTGACGGTGTTCGTAAGATGTTGTCTGTACCTGGATGTATGTTGGCGCTTCGTCCCAGCGGCCAGAGTATAGGTGAAACATTGTTTTCTCGGAGGATCACCAATGAACCCTACTTAATTGTGATGGGAGTATTGGCGTGCCATTTCTACGGATTGCAAAACTACTAAGACATTTTTTGTGTCAACGAGTCCAAAAATGTTAACGCATTTGCTGGGCGTGTTGCCATATTAACGAACGAGATATGAGAAGTGTTGTAACGTCTACTACTTCATGCATACTAGCGATTAAGTCACCAATTAAAAAATGTCGAGGTGTGAGTCAGATTGGTCGCATCAGACGATAACGTAGTGAAGAGTCGCGAGTTGAGTATCGCTTGATAATACAGGATTCGTATGATAATACTGTTTTTCCTATCACACGTATTTAATGCTTTTTCATGGACTTCACCGCTGCCCCCCATTAGTCATAGAAATGCGATGCGCGAGAAAGGCTGAAAATCAAATGAAATGTGATGTGAGCATGATCGACATGCTCATGCTCTGCTACGCAGAGAAACGTGTAATCGCAATATTTATGACTCGAATTTGGCGGTCGGTTCCTACGAACGTTTCTGCGTTGTTCGAATATAAGTTAGTGGCCTCGTCACGCCCCGAAAAATCTTTTTAACACTGCTAAGAAAGTTTTGGTTGTTAAGGCGCTTACTAAGTTGGTGGTCTTTGAAGTTCAGCATGCAAATATAACTGCGAAAACCTCTATACGCTTTATGTTGCGCTTGATTTGCTGTTTAATAAATAACGAACTGCCATAGTCGATGTCAATCGCTAGAAACAGGTAATTCAACTACACACGATATTTTGGAATGTCGCTCATTTGATACATTGATATATTTGATTTCGCACGGTGACATACAACGCATCTGTGGATACAAATTTTTACTGTTTGTATTGCATTGATCGATTAGTAATGTGGTCGCACGGCGTTTAAGATTGTCCGAATACCTGCTTGAATCTCGAATGATTAGTGTTGTGAGATGGTGTTTAGCAGACAACAAGATTGGATGTTTGTTATCGTAAGTGACCGTTAAGTTTGTTATTCTATCGCCGACCCGTAAGAGTCCCCGTTCGTCGATGAACAGGTTGAGAGCGATTAGTGTCTCTTGATAGGATATCATCTTTGCTGCAAGTTTGTGCAATTCAGTGACAAATGTTACTCTTTATACCGATCGAAGGATTACTTCCATCGTATAAAGAGCTATTAAGGTGTTAGTGGATCGGTTCGTTTCTCATTGGGTCTTGCGTTGTGACAAAACGGGAGATAGTATGCGATAGTGTTTCGAATCTACTTACAGACAAGAAACGCTTCAGAAACTCGACGGTATCAGTAATTTGTGCGATAAAGCTCAATACGAATAGATGTTCGGGTACTTCGACTTCGACAGGCAATCATATCGGCACTGGTCATGCATTTTTCCCTCGTATAATCATCACGAACCACAATACTACAGCGGGTTAACAAACTATGCAGTTTTGTGCCTCACGATAGACAGCGTGAAGGATTATCAGAAGATAATACGTCGCGCCATGGGATTTTGCGAGTTAACCGTTGAATTTCAATAACAACAAAAGTTTTTATAGTACGAGGTAAAATGTTTATTCAATGAAGCATCATCATTGAATTCGTCCAAAAAGTACTCGCGTCAATGTCGAGCTTGACCGCCGCGAAGAGGAACTGATGCAACATCGTTAGCAACACTGCAGCGTACAGTCCTAAGTGTGAAAACGGTTAAGTCTTAAGACGAGCGACACGTGATTTGAAACATATTAAACGTATTACGTGATTACCTGCGGAACTAACGACGTGTAGATACAAGCACGCGCCATATGGGGTGAATTTCAATTCTTGTTGATCTGTCCACGAGGATGCGATGTGGGACGGAGATCGGTTCAATGGCAATTAATTGCAATTCAAATAATTTCCATACGGTGTATGGTACGATTGGAATTGATTCGGCCCAATCGATTTTCAATTACCAGAGTTGTTGCATAAAGAGCTTGGTCTTTGCTATGAAGGGATCTAGAAGTCTCAGCGAATCAAACAGTTACGCAATTCGTGCTGAAATGATCCGTTTCGTTAATTGCTTGAACGATTTGTTACATATGACGCGTAATCGAGCGATTCCAATACAGTCCAAGAATCTTTGTTGCCCCGTCTAACGTGATAGGTATGTGTGTGTCTTTGCATGGAATGATAATCGACGATACTACGTATGAATCATTGTCGCAATTCGAGACCGCTTCTCTGGATGAGTTCGGTGAGTTGGTCGCGTAAATCGCAAGCTTCTTTGAAGTTGTCTACACAAAAATCTGATTTGTATACTGCCACGGTTTTAGGATACCATGTTTTTTCGGCGTCAGCGAGCTGATGAACCGATTTAATAGCTAAGTATATGGCGGTCGCGGTTCTGTGCGTGACTGTATTTAGAAAGCACGTGGAAATTGAATTTTGGGTCTCTCGCGCCACAATATTTTGTGGTATTTTCGGTCTTCATGCATAAGTTTTATTTGCAGGTACATTTTCACGATTTTGGCGATCAAAACGAGGTTATATTTGCGAAAACGTGTGGTTATCGCAAAGAGATTGGATCGTGGTAACAACCATGAACATTTAGCGATATTGTTAAGGTATAATAAATTAATAACTTTATTAGCACACAACATCGATACATATATATTACACTCTGAAGACCTCGATAACATTCTTACACGCACGTTTGTTGTCAAACAGACTGTTCTAGAAGCTTCTAACATCTAACAACAGTCTTTTGTCTC
Organism: Bombus impatiens; assembly: GCF_000188095.3. Taxonomy (NCBI): domain Eukaryota; kingdom Metazoa; phylum Arthropoda; class Insecta; order Hymenoptera; family Apidae; genus Bombus; species Bombus impatiens. Next base: position 252,528 of record NT_176610.1, read on the forward strand.
AACTAAAACCTGGACGTCCTCTGACGCTTACACACACACTTCCATGTACAGTGTAAATGTATCATCTACCTAACAGATATTCCAGAGTTTCTTTTGGAGTATGCATCAAAGACTAGTCGAATTTTCATGGTTAAATTATTAGCTTTACCCACCACGTGATGCGGAAAATAATATCCTTTGAACAGCGAGTCGCGATCGACCTTCATCTGTTTCAGCTGTTCGTATTTGCGCATAAATGTTATATAATGTTGCTCTTTACTCGGATTTTTGTTTAACGAGTTCTTTAAGGTTCGAAAACGTTTTATCGCGAGCGCGTGCGAGTTTCCTAACTTAGCGACGTTTACGTGTACTTACAGTTTAGTAATGTAGTATCGTAACTACTATAATTAGTTTATTAATGATAAGTAGATTAAACAGGTGTTGAACAGAAAATAATGTTTGTTAAACATGAACTAATCGCAGCAAACGTATAATAATTAACACAACTAAGTAATTAATCGACGACTCTCATCAACGCAATCCGCACTCTCTGACATCTCAACTCGTATTGCTGTTAATTCGTTTATTGTCCCCTAGCAACTCCTTGTCTTTTTTCTTAGCCTCACTACCTACATGCTCAGCAACCGCTTGTTTATAATCCACACAACACCCCCAGGCTCCTTATTCATGATACTACAATAATACAGAGTGGTTGGTAACTGGTGGTACAAGCGGAAAGGGGAAAATTCTACGCGAAAAAAGAAGTCGAAAATATAGAATAAACATTTTTTTTCTAATTTTTCCATCGAGACAACGATCTACAGTGAGATCCGTTATAACGTACCGCACGCGTACCGAGTGAAAATTCAAAGTCGATTTTCTCGAAAACAAAGCCTCAAACGAAAAATTTTTATTCTATATTTTCGACTTTTTTTTCGCGTAGAATCACTCCCTTTCCGTTTGTACCACCAGCTACCAACCACCCTGTATATCAACAAAAAGATTTAGAGATAGAAATTACTAATTTTTTGCTTACCAGGTATATTATATCTCCATAAACTTTCTTGTCATTATTATTTCAGTTACATAATGTAAAATATTTAGAAAGTTGATAATATTACAAAGCTTTAAATTGTGAAGTCAAAATTTAAGATGGGTTCCTAAGAACACCATTCTTTTTAATTATTCAATTTGTGATCTAATTTTATTATTGTGTATAATGATATAACTTGATATTACTTATTTATATCGCCGTAATGTGTCATTATTAATCTTATTATTCTTGTAGTACCAAAGCATTTTTAGTTTATTAATTAGGGAAAGTTAGAGAGTTTTCCAGCGCAATATTTCAAAAACTTATTTGAAGATCAGTTATAGTACATGTTACTTCAGTAGCAAACTAGAATGATCCAAATTTCAGAACTTCTGAAGTGCAAGGTGAAACTTGTGTTTTTCTAATACTACGGGAGCAACATAAATATGGGAATTAAAAAGTTCAAGGAAATTTAAAAATTCCCCATTTACTATCGATAGCAGTTATTGTAGTGAAAAATGAAAAGATATGACATGAGTCACATATTTTGAAGCTGATGAAACTAATGAAGGTCGCTAATTTTTATATCATAGATAAACCGTGTTATTCATTGCTATATGTATTTTTTTGTTCTATCATCCTGTGAAAATAGATTAAGTAACTTATTCATCCTACCACTCCAAATCTTTTGTGATTTTTACATGTGTGTATGATATATTTGCAGTCCTTAAATTATTTAATAATGTCTCATTAAAAGAATTCTTCTAATATTGAAAAAATATATATATTACAATATTAGTAGTACGATAAATGAATTAAAAAATTATTAATAAAATGAGATATTGAATAAATATGATTTATGTAACGTTTCATTAAGACTCTAACGATTTTTGAAACAATAATCTTCGAATAGTTAATAGTGTGTACTGTGCAATTTTATTCTGTACATTAGATTTATTTCGAGTTAAATTCATGATTTTCATCAAGTAGAATCATTCATTCTTGGAAGCAATCAGCCTCCAACCACAAATTTTAAATTAGTCTCATGAAAAACATTCAGATCTTTATCAGTCAAATGTTTATGATCTATTCTTACTTCAAGCAGTTAGATTTCAATCAGACTAGTGAAAAATTAGGTTCCGCTCAAAGAGTTTCCAAGATTTAAGAGATGAAAAATCATTGTTAGAAGTCTCAAAATGTGAACTGAACTCTTATGATATGGTATTTTACTTAAAATAAGTTAATATTAGTCCTAATTATTAGCGAAAGGTATCTAAACTGAAAAATCTGATTTCATACTATTAGTACCATCTTTATAAAATATTTGTAATCCTATTGAATTTCAATAGATCATAATTTTATGATCTAATAAATTACTAGCCGCATAATTTCATGAAGAGTTTATATCCTGTTGAGGTTGTGATCGAATGATCTGAAATGGATATTGAAGCGGATAAGTAGCGTACAGTGACTGACCAAAAAAACTTCGACTTTTGCTATGAAAGTATTTTAAATTCTGAGACATAAAACATGTGTATTTCATAAAAATCACAAATGTATTTGATACAGCATTTGTGAGTAGAATTGTTTTAAACATGTAATTAATGCTAAACACATATGTATAACACGCCAAATATATTGAAATTTATTAATATAATGGATAATTGACTGGAACTAATGTCTTATAATTTAATATATGTATATACTAAATTCATATATACATACAAATTCAAGTTCATACATACATATATGTATAATTATCAAACTTGAATTATGCTGTATAACTTAATCCTTTCGCTACGACAAGACCACGACGGGCGACTGTAGTTGCCTGTCATGAAACACCGTTTATATGTATGCATACTACGGGCAACTACGGTCTCTCGCCACGGGTAACGTCTGAATTCGCTGGATGATACAGATACAGATCGATTTATATTATTCGTATAGACTCGGAACCTATCCGTTCATCACTAATCAGACAAATATTTTTTAATGCATTTTCGCGAAGAATACTTTTTCGAACATAGAACGCATCGGTACTGGCGTCGAAACGTATTGGTGCTGACTTTGTGTATATGTTTCGATTCAGTTTAGGCAGAATCGTGACAGTAAAGGAACACTAATGTTGGATTCTGAAAAACTTACTGAACTTGTTAGAAATACTTCTTTATATGATCAGTAAAATAAAACATATAGTGATAATGAGAAAAAAAGCAGTATGGATTGAAAATGTGAAGAAACTAGGACAATCTGGTAAGGCGGGACAGGTAGCTACGCTCGTTAAAGCCCAAAATTGAAGACGACGCGTCGCGAGTTCGAATCCTCGGCATACTAGCGTATCAAAAATGGACGGAAAAACCGAAATTTCTCTTAAAAGTAATATACTACAGGCAAGCGGCCAGCCCTCCCTTGCGTATGTTGTGGGTGTACTTTCTGGGAGTGCTCGGTTAAAGGTGCTTGTTGTTAAGCACACAGGGGCTCGCCGACGATCAACTCGCGCACTTGGCTACCGTGTCCCGTCCGTGGAGGTTTTAGCCGGTAAGAATCCGGCACTACCTTCTGCCCGCCTGCACAAGGGTGGTAAGGTGTCTATGAAGATTTCCTCCACGTAAAAAAAAAAAAAAAAATTTAGGTTAGCCGGTAAGAATCCGGCACTACCTTCTGCCCGCCTGCACAAGGGTGGTAAGGTGTCTATGAAGATTTCCTCCACGTAAAAAAAAAAAAAAAAAATTTAGGGCGTCTCCCCTGTTCGAGCTCCATGCCCTAGCGCTCCGACAGGTAACGCTACCTCAGCAGAGACAGTGGCGTGCAAAGTTGTAAATATGCCCGGTTTTCCATTCCGATAATGAATTCGGACCAGTCGTCATTTTGCTGTACCCAAACATGAAGGTGAAGGTATGATTACTATCTTTTCCAATTTTGTATATTGTTTTCTTATTTTAATATTTTTTTATAGACTTCGCTCTTCCCAAAGTGATTCGAAATAACCAAGATAAAACCGATAAAATAAAATGTGTACACGTTTGATATGTTGTCTTCCTGAGCACTGGCGTTGTTTACGGAGGATGTAGCGAAAGGATTCATAATTATCGTGTTCCATTATAATTTCAACGAAATTTCAAAATATTTTGTATATCAAAAAAGGTTTTTACATTAAATATTCAAATGCTTCCGTGAGTTACTGTATATTCACAAAAAATTTATAATCCTGTTGAAGTTGGTCTAGTAAACTATAAGTAGCAGATATTTTCTAAAGGATTTCTAGTTCTTATCAAAATTGTGGCCATACAGGCTGTTAACAACATATACTAATAAAGAATTTATCAACCTGTTATAATTGTAGTTAAATGAACTCAGCAACAGATAACTGGATAGTCGAAATTGTAAACAAAATATCATAAGTAATTATTTTCAATAGAAATAAAATAACCCATCAATTTAGCAAATAATATTATATATGTATTTTTCAAGCGTTATCGTGTTTAAATATCTGCCATTTTTATAGATTTAGAGGAGGAATAACAAACGATGAAAAATATATCAAACTAGTTAAATTTATTTATTTGCAGTTTATACTTTCATCTTTCATAGCTGCAATCTACGTGGCACTTACAATCATAGCTCTATTTTTTTATATCCTTTAACATTAAAGTAAATTATTCTATCACTCATAATTTTTTTCTTTATTACTAATGAAATATTTTTTTCAATTTAAAAATATAATTTTCTTAACATTTATATCGTTTACTATATAAATTCACCATTTACCTAATAATATTATAAATACAAGTTCATTTAATATTACGTATACTTTTTCTACTTACTTTTCCTCTATCTATACTCATTCTTTCTATTGTATAATATCTATATACAGAGGCTCACAAAAATATTTGCTGCATATTATACAAAGCATTTCGAAATTTCATTAGCATTGTAATGAGGCACGATTGTGACGAGACAGTGTATCGCGAGCATATTGGTAAAATTTGCAATCGATCTGAAAATGTATATAGAAGGTACAAGACATTTATTGTAAACATATTTATTAAAAAATTAATTACTTAATAAAAGTTAATATATATATAAATAACTATATTTTACATAGAAATTGTTATATATAATAATATATATAAGTGTTCAAGATGGTCATACTGAATATTAGTTAATTATTAATTAATGGATTATTGGTTGCTTAAATACTTACAATAAGTATAAGTATAAGTATCACGGGAAAAGAGGAGAATGTCAATTTTAATGAATTTTGAGTTTAGCATTTTCTGGTATGCACCTGTATGTGCCCTTTATCATTGGTTATGTCGTATTGCAAATTAAAGTCCTACAGCAGCTATAGAAAATTGAGGTGTATAATAGGGAAATGATTTTCATTTTGTAGTTTAACATGTTATATATTACTCAAAATTATAAGTAAAAGTTAAAGATGATGCCTAATAAAATGAAAAATAAAATTATGTTTTATTTTGATATAATTTTCCGTTTTCTGAGAAATCTTAACATTTCTCCTTTCCCTCGTGAACCCTTCATATATTTATGCTAAATATCTTCTAACTTCTATATAGCTGCATGTACAGATTTGTTCCTAACTTTACTTATATAATTATAATTGCTATGTCCCTTTGCATAAAACACATAACATATTCATCAAAAATTTCTACAAGCATTCAAATTTGTCTAAAGATGAAGAAAGTGAAAGACGATTTTTTAAATTGAAAAGAATGTTAAAACTTCACCCATTTGTAAAGAGGTATCTAAAGTGAGCAGAAGTCTCTTTATCCAGATATTCTTACTAGATATTCAGTAACATCTTCAGATATAACCCTTGCGAATTTGCGTACACGTCAGCACGTCGCGCCACATCGTCTCCGCGGGGACATATGAGAAAAATGAAATTCATCGCTTCTCGAGATTTCGCGAGATTCGTACGTCTTCGCGCAAACTTTTCACGCACGACACGTATTTTCTTCGAGGACGAACTTCAGTACTATTCATATCACGTTCGGCCACGCTTAAGAAATGTTGTTAAAGAGACGGTACAACATATGTTACTTCTCATCATAAGATTCGCGTCAATCTGTGTTTGTTTCCTGACCACTCCTAGATGTAAAGCGTTGACCGAAATCTTTTCTAATCTTGCTGAAATTGAAAATTGTTATACATGTACAATGTCATTTTGTTTCGATAGTACATTCGCCTTTTTAGTATTTACCATTTTGTATCAATTTAAAGCAATTCGAAAGTATAAAATCTTAACGAATTTAATTTCCATATATGTTAAGTCCCTATATATGATACCACGAAAAACAATATTTCCAAGTGAATTCCAAACATTTGTTTGTTTATAACCTTCTTTTAAATTTTTTATAATAGCCTCTTTTTGTGCAACATTTCCCAATGTATCCTCTTTTTTCGGATCTTGGCCTTCCTTTAGTAATTTTGATGTTCAAAGAAATTGCAAATCAACTGGTTTTAATCATTTAAATTAATATAATAAGTTGAAAAATTAATGTTAATCTTAAAAGAATATTTAGTTGTATATACATATGTATTTACATTTAGAGTCTTGGAAGAATTATTAGATACATTATACAGACAATCATTAAAGTACTGTAAAAAGTCATATTTGTATCATGTTTATTTAGTTTGATCCAGTTATAAAACACACTTTTAATTAAAACTTTCATGAAAGGTATATGTAGTCAATGCATATAAAATATTGTTTTTTTAGTGTTCGTGAAACTAGTTAGTTATTATCGTGTTCGAAACTTTGTTCGATATTCAATTGTTACACAGGATAGACCATGTAACGTGATTACTTTAGACTATTCCATTATAGTAGCCCAATCAAAATTTTTTGTATACTACGTGGTTTTAAGAGTCTTCAATTTTATTTTGTATATTAGATCTTCTTATAAAGCGACTGTACTCTTTTGAGTTTTCTTAATATCATGAGATCCCTTATAGCCTCCTTACCAAAAGAGTATCAGTGCCTTCTATACTCCATCCTTTATACAGATTCTTCAGACAAAGTCTCTATTTTTTGCAATGCAATGTCAGGTCGTTTACTATCAAGTAAACTATCTACTAGTAAACTATGTCACGCATCGTTTAAATAGTTATATCATTGATACCTCATAGCTCGACTGTTCGAATCACTGGCTATCGACTTTTGAACATTCACTCAAGCACCTTGCCAAGGTCTTTACAGAGTCCTTAGTTTAGTTATAAATTATGGTAAGATTAAATAACGGCAAATCAGGTTAAATAACCTGTCATAATATTAAGAAAATACGTTGTTACTAATATATATAAACCTATAATTTTTTATGTCCATCTTTTAACATATCGCTACCATACAGTAGATTCGAGCAAAACGTACATTACGGAGCAAATTTCTTGTACTTCTTTTGTACTTTTATTGTAGATACTTAATAATACGATATACTTTTATTACAAAGTTGAGTACTAATGATTTCTACAGGTTGGTACAACCTTAAAAAAGTAATAATATATTATTTATAATAGTTAACTCCGTTCTTAAACCAAGCTTGCCAGTTAAATATATTTATTTGTTTCACAACTTAAAATTAAATGGAATTTTATTCACCTTAAAGAAACCATACGTATGTAATAGTTATTGAGATAACTTTCGCAAGCATAATATAACACATTTTTGCTCCATCTAAACTAAAGGAACAATTTAAAAACAGCATCCTTTAACTGCTAGATAAGACGCGGTTCGAAACATTACTTATCATATTTAATACATTAATCATATCATAAACCTGATCTGCACTTATTTATTCTCAATGATCACCATGAAATGAATAATTAGATGGTCGTAAAGATGAATGAACCATAGATGAATACTGCTGTCTAATTTTTCAACATTATAAACTTTTCTTGGTTCATTTTGCGACATTCACTATCACCTGAAAAATTCAGACTTACATCGAATTTCATGCACGTATGAAAGTGTTTCTCGCCGACCACACTCAGAATATCAAATTTTCGCGAATAAAATATCGCTTCAGCGAGTAACCGGCAAGAAGTTGAGGCTTTTTCCTACACATATTACGTTCGTTTCTGGCGGAGAATGATGAAAGAGAAAAAAAAGAACCAATTCAACTGCGCCAACTGTACAAAGTGCAACATCTAAATCAGAACACCTCAATATCTCCACTTTTTTATAACTTTACAAAAAACTCCTGAAGGCAAAGTTATACTACTTTAAGTTACATTATTTTATTGTTACATTATTTTTAAGACTAAACTTAGGATATAAAACTGTAGAATAAACTTTTTCTCAAGATCGTCTTGTTATGAAATTTCAATGTCATCGGTATTTTTAAAAATAAATTTTTGTATTTTTTATGTATTAATTAATGCGTCTTCTTATACTCTCTACAAAATTTTAAGATTATATTTGTAAACAACATAATATTTTTTCGAAGTTGTTTAGATATTGTAGATGAATTCCTTCTTTGGAAACTACAACAAAGATTCAGTGAAATATGTATCATTAAAGTCAGTGATTTACACTTGAATATACTCTATTTTTTATTTGGAAATTTGAAGTAGCATCGACATCTTAATATATTAGCAACTATATACTTGCTAGTTAGTTATTTTGAAACATAGTTGAGTTTATTATTTTAATATAGTTTCTCAGATATATGTAACACGTATATCGTTGATGAATGAAACTATTGCTATTGAATCTTTTTTGCCCCCGAGAGCTTCTTCGTGTGAGATTTAAAGGTAAGCAGTCTCGGAGAACATGGTTGCCTGTGATATTCATGTTAAATTTGTTACACTTATTCTTCGACATCAAATGGCCACCAATAGCCAATTCTTAAGCGAGTAAGGACTGTTTGATTTCGTCTGTTTAATTGAGCTGATAGAACGTTTTCATAAATGTTGCTTCTTACCGTGAAAATCTTTCAAGATGTATGAACTTTCCAATAATCATTCCACTTTCTAATTATTTTGTTAATCAAAAAACTTCTGAAGTCTCTGTATAAAGTTAAGGTACTTTGAAAGAGTATGGTTGAAGCATTTTTAGCTATTTTATCTGCGGTTTTGTTACTTATAAGGCCCATATGGTATGCGATCCAACTTAGTGTGACTTTTTTGTTACTTTTCCAGAGGAAATCTGTTATGAATTTTTTATATTATTGATTCACTGATTATTTGATCTTTCATGCTTTCAGTTACACTTTTAGAGTCTGCGAGTATAATATTTAATTTAAGTTTAATATTAAAGTTTAATATTTGTTCGCATCAGCAATTTCAATTTCAATTTTAATAATTTGGAGAGTGGATCTTACTGCATACACCTCGTAGAAAAAATTGAACGTGTATCATCCAGACTGTATTTAAAAATTTTATCTTGATATACAACAGCACACCCATTGCCTTTGTCAAAACGGAAACTGTTAGTATATATCGAATTTATTAAGAATACTGATTTGTAATATAGTGGATCAGTAGACGATCTAGTACAATTGTTGAAGAATTTGATCATATTACGAAGATCTAGCAAGTATAGCGGATCTTCTGCAGATTTATTACATTCGGATATTTAGACGTTAAATTTTTGAGGCATTTATTCACTTGCACATAGAACGGTTTTAGAGCACTTGACCTTGATGCAAAAAGACCCTTATATCTAGTTAATCAGGCGTTATCGTAAATAGGAGTATCGAAGAAAGCCAGCATTTGACTGCTGCATCACTTTACAGAATGTTATGTCCCATGGACTTCTCTCGGTTTGAGATAATAACGGAAGAGGGTGAAGCCAAAATAAGCAAGGCGTATGTTAGTTTGGTGAACTCTCGGATAATTATTCTTGAATTTTACAGTATCATGTCGATGCTTGTACTTAGTATAGATTTGCGATGAATAAATGCCTATTTTTATGCTCCTTTCATATCTTTAAACTAAGCTAGGTACGCACCAATTAGTAACGGTTCCGGAAAAATGATTTGAAGTGAAAAGAGTCAAGTAAGTATACGGGTTCAAGGGAAGGGTCATAGCGTCGTTCATATCGCTTAAACTTAATTTGTAACTTCCTGCGTCGGTGCAAAGAATAATTGAATATATTCGTTAAATCTCAATATCTTGAAAACAGAAAGAAGACATGTGGAAATGAGAAAAAATGTTTAAAATGCACATGGGACTGAAGAGGGAAGTGATAAACACTTGAAAGTGTTGTAAGCAGTTCCTTTTCAATTGACAATTTGTCTGTATTTTTGAAATTGTCTGTATTGCGATTCTTATTCGGATTCAACAAAGTGACGATTCATAAGCAATCAAATGTTGATCGGCCGCCTCACAGCGCAAAATTTCAGAGAGTTTTGTACGACACACATAATATATTCATAAAAGTTTTATGTAACAAGTATTTGAACACTTTTGTGAGTTCATCTACATATCAGGCATTGTAGACACTTGTGCGGCTGTAATAAATATTTATAATAAATAAATAGGAAACCTAAATTAATTAAGCAACTGCAGAGATTGACCTTTTTTCTCATCATTATTTAGTATTTTAGTGTGCAACCTCACTATACTATACGTATACTATAAATAACTATGTTACTTACAATACTATAACGAGAGTGCAATCTTAGTTATTCATTTTTTAAAAACTGTAGCTTAATAGCATAAGAAAATTATGTACAGATTCTAATCGTACTTGTAATTTGTTTGACACTGTGTAATGCACACTGTATCGCATAGTAATCTCTATGTGGAGATTCCAATTCCTTCAATAAAAAAATAAAGGGATGATATTTTTAAAAGTTGAAATACTTAATTAGATTTAAATCTTTAAAATTCTGAGTTACATCACTATAATATTCAATCCACTGCTTAGATGAAATGCCGCAGCCTTTATGTTGCTTTTACCGATCATCGTTCGACGATATGTGCACACCTCGTCAAACTCGTCGATAAAAGCGGCCCGAAAGCTTTTTTCGCACGTTCCTCTATCGATTGCCTGCTCGCTAGACATTGTTGAGGGCTCAGTAAACACTAAACTGCGGTTAATTCAGGTGCTTCATCGCGCTGATCGTTGACACGATTTTTTTACCAGTTATTCTGGGTTTCAATATACGTCCTGCACTTCTGTGTGCCTGTTGTGTCGTCGATGCCAGTTGAAAACGAGCCGCGGGCGCCTCTTCGGCTAGATGGATGGCTATTGGGTGTTTTCTTTTTACTTTTCTTTTTGTTGCTTTTTCTCCACAGAAATTTTTGATGGGCAAGTGCGTAGTTTCATGTGGGCAAAAATTGATCGATTGGCGGTGCGATGATACGTGTAACGTCGAACATTTAATTTTCCTCTTCACGGATAGAGTTGTCTTTCTTAATTTAAATATTTTTCTTTTAGTGATTAAACTATTACGCAAAGTAGCCTAAAATTAAAGAATTCTTTTGCAACAAAAATCAGAAGTTTCAAGTAATGAGTGTTATTTTACTTTATAGCAGATAAATACTAATGATAAAGAATACATATAAAATTTATTTGTGTTTAATAGAATTGTTCAAAATATTAATAATTAAAATTTTAGTAGTTTTATGCATTCGAACTATTTTAATTTCTTTTCGTCGCTCATGTTGGATATATAATTTGAAATTATTAATATCCAATTGTAAATATCTAATTATAAGCGATTTAAAGTAAAATATTTTGTTATATGACTCGGAATTATAAATAGAATTATTTTACTTTTTAGTATAATTCAACATTCATAATTCCTTTTCTGTAATACATGGTAAACAAAGAATATAATATGTTTAATTTTACTATATCTTGTGCTTATTAGATATTATTAGAAATAAATACTTGCAAAGAATGTAACTATATGCTTCCATATTTATTATTGATAATACGCATATAACAAATATACACATACTACACATACAGATACACAAATATACATAAATATAATAAACATAAAATATACATAGAAGAAAAAATATCTACAGGAGGAAACATAATTATGAAATTATCTATAAGAAGCTTTGAGTATATTATTGCATGACTAGTAAAATAAATTTATCCTGAAACTACTGAGAATTCGTAATTTCAACGAAAACCAGTAACATAATTTTTATCGTAAAATAGTCCGGTAAGTTATTCACTCCAAAAGACTAAGCCCTGTCATTTTATATCATTACATTTATTGTCATTTATTATCAGATAATTTGTACGTATAATAAGAAAATGCATAATGAAGAAACGTAAAAAGACTTTGCAAAAGCACTGATCTCGACAGTATAGAAGTATTTAAAACAAATGCTAAATATTAAAGCAATTTTATTTTTATCTTTGGTTGTAAGTTTTATAAAATTGGAAAGTTAAATGAAATATCAAGATTGAAGAAAATGTCCTGTGTATGATAATATTATTGATATTATGTAATACATTTATTGATTATTTATCTTTACATAGTACTTTGTCATTAGTTTTTAATTACTTATGTTTTACATTAAAGTTAGCTAAAGTAATATTATTAATTAATTCCAGTATCTTTCATTAATTAAATAATTCCATTACTTTAATTAGATTATTCATTAAATATTATCGAGTGTTAGCAGCATATTAAAATCTGGCTTTAAATTCAAATGATAAATTATTTAATTGAGTACTTAATACACTTCTAAAATCAATAAACTAATTTAACTCTCATTTATATTTCATTAAATCAAGGTTAGACCTTAGTTATAAATCTATAAATATAAATCGGAACATCTCGAATAAAATTTGAATTCTTTAACAAAACCCAAATACAAACGAAAAAACTTTACTTACATGCATACATTACTTATGAGGAGAAAGGAAAAACTCCAAATCACATTTTCTTTTTTTCCATCACCACGCCTAACCATCAAATCTCTTCAAATATTTTCTCATAATAAACCCCAAAACGCATTATCGAAAATATTCTTTCCGTCAGCTATTTCCTTCATGGTGCACAACATATTCTCGCGTCTTGCGTGCATGCGAATGAGGTACAATTTAAATCCATTTTATCATCGTTAAGTTGATCGAGTTCTCCGACGTAACCAATACTCTGAATGTGAACGAACCCGTTCCTCTGAAACGAGGAAATTATTGGATTCGTTCGGAAATTGTGAAATTCTCGATGGTGACGACCTAACCAGATCAACGGTCGGCATTCTCACGTTCCACACGTTTATGTGCCTTTCTCAATAGGGCGGCACGCGCGTACACACACGAAAATTCCTAGCTGGATCGAGAAGGATTTTTTCCCAGTCAGTCCCGTGATTGCATTCGTGTTCCAAACTCTCTTTAACGAGGCGATCTATACCAAGAGCCCTTTGCGCTCGTTCCACCCGGGCTTTACCTAGCTGATGCGGCCCTAGCGAAGAAGCCGATCGGGAAAGCTTTTTTCACGGCACGGTGTGACGGACGCATCGCGGTGCCTGGAAAAGCCTTAATGAGCAGTGGACGTCCATTATCTAATGGTTGGAATTGATCGGTTTTCAGTTTTCGAACATCCGCATACACACGCAGTGCTCCTTGCGGAATAAATTGAAGAAATCGAAAACAGAATTGTTTCCAACAAATATTTATCTAAAATTGTTATTCGATTAAATTCATTTGAATCCAATATTTTATCTGTATAATAGTTATTTATTATTTGTAAAAAAATTAATTCATTTTATTATTTGACGTCTAAAAGAGTATCTTAATATAATGATTTTAGAAATAGATGATAAATTCACGGAATTATGTGAAAAAATCAAGAGTGTAACTCTTATGTACTCCAATAATGGATATTTTTCGAAATATTTAAAGGAAGTAGCAAAAATTAATTTTCTGAAAAAAATGATTTTTATAGTATGTAATGTAGAATAATTTAGAAAGTTGCTTTTCTGTAATTTTTTAAATTTATTTTTTAAAGTTGTGGGCTGGCAGAGATTTGTAAAAAAAAGTTCGTGCAAAATTGACCTAGAACATGATTTTCAAGGCTAACATATTTTTTATTGCAATTTATTCTACTCACCACGAGGAGCAAAGGTCTCAAAGGAACTATGGGTCGCAATTGACTCCTCCTCCCGAAAAAAGAATGTTAAAGTTTTAATAATTCTTAAACTGGCTTCATTAACAATGTGTTTACATTTTATAGTCAGGTGCAAGAAAAGTAGCTTTATTCATACAGGTTAATAAACTTATCATTATGTGTTACATTTCTCCCTTTCTTTATTCCTTTCTTCATTGCATTTTTTTCCTTTTTTCCCCGCTATTTAAACTTACTTCAGTCAATAAAAACCATTCAATTCGATGTTTTATTTATGCAACGGATGTCCAACTTTAATCAATGTAGGCACATAGTTCATGCCATTTGGTTGCAATTTCTGTTGGTTGAGTATGTTACTGCATTCATTATATGGTCCGAAAAGCATAATTGTAAATTAAGTAGTATCCAATAACAAAAATTTCGTGGAGTGACAATATAGCTATTTGAAGTACATGAACGCGGCGAATTTTAGAAAGTTATAAGTTTCCTCTCGTATTCGCTGCGCTGTCGACGACCTATTCTATTAGGTTGTCCGAAAAGTGTTTTTCTTTTACAACAATGCATCTTTACACAAACATGAAACCTAATCTGTCGAACATTGTGATCTTTATTTTGATAGAACAAAATGGATCATACGTAATTCGATAAAATAGTATAAAAATGTTGTGCATCCATTAAACGAAAGAAACTTTTCGGACGATCTAATATGTAAGCTCATTAGGAAACATGCACGAGCAAGGACGACAATTAATCTGTTTTTCTTTAGAAATGCTGAGCCTTGTCTAATGTTTGATATGGATTTAAATGTCGCAGTATTAATTCTTGATCACCAAATTGTTAACTTAGTTGAAAATCATTTTTATACACCTAAGAGTCTTCTATTATTACTGTATTCTAATATATCTATAAGTTCCTGCTATTTCATCAATTATTTATTTTATTAAATATGTTATTTCTTTTATTAAAAATAAATATAAATATATAGATATAGACATATTGTAAATAAAGCTCGTTTAAGAATTATTAAAAGTTTATTATTCTTTTTCCGAGAGAAGGGTTATTTACCATCCTGGTTTCTTTAAGATTTTCGTTCTTCGTGATGAGTTAAATACGTTGCAATAAACAGATTTAACCTTGAATTTTAATGTCAAGGTTGGTTTTGCACAAAATTTTGTTTACAAATATCCACCAATCTGAAGATGTAGAATCCATACAATCCTCTTTACACTTACCTTCTTTACATCCTGTACATTCTATAGAAATTGCAAAATATTTACTGCAAACATGTATTTTTTTGAGAATTAGTATACACCATGAATAGTCATTTTAAACATATAATAAATATTAGAAATAATCAATGCGGAAATGATAACAAGTGTAAGATTTGGGCAATCCGACAATTTGAGAGTTGCATTAATGCAAGCAGGCAGATTGTCGAACATCTTTTATTTATTGTCGAATGATTTTCTATTAGGGTCGTTCTGTAAATTGTAAATCGTCTAAACATTCTCTACTCTCTCGGAAATAGCAAAGAGCAACATGCAATTTACAGCAATGCCCCTTAAAGTTCTCCAGCTATAAAAAAAATTACTACTGGAATATTATAGCCTCCTCTGTATCATACAACTTCTGTAGACAAATATTTTCCATATCTCTAAAAGAAACGAATATTCAAGGTGATTAAAGTTATTGCCTCATCGTGTATATAAATATATTTTATATACTTCTTCCAAATTGTTGTACAGAAAATAGTGTTTAATAGTTGTTACTTGTTCCTTTTTGAGAAATTTCATTTTGCGAAACAACAACAAATCATAAAATATTCAATTGTTTACATTTGCATCTTGAAACGGTAGTACAGAAGTAATTGAACTTTTCCTAGAAAACAAGGTTTTTTCGTTTAACAAAATACAAAGCTTTCTTTTCTCCTTTATTATTGAAGTAATTTTCATTCGTCAGTAACAACGTTACTAATTCCCTTAGAAGCTCGATCGAATGAATTCAAAGTAGAGTCATGTTTTTTCAAGAGGTTGCGCTCTATTCTTGGAATACTCGGAAATTAATGTAAATTGTAGAGTTTCGCGTATAAAAAGGGGAACGGTATTACGTTTCGTATGGCGAAGCGTAAAGATAAATTATGAGTTTTTCAAAAGATCGAATAAAAATTCTACACACTATTTCCAACAGAAGAATATCGAAGACGTTTTAGAAGGACACAAATGAATATTTGTTGAAAACAATATCATAAAAATCTCATTTCGCAAACAAATTTTGAAGAAATGATTCTAGAAATTTTTTATAGTAAAATGTATTAAATTACTTTAAGACAAAAGTTTTCATAAAAAAAATTAGTAGATATTTATCGGTAGACTACGGATTTTTATGCATTTATGGGACATTAAAATATGCAAAAATGAACAGATTACACATAACATTAAAAAGTATATAAAATACTTGATATACTCGTTATAATATTTAGAGAGTTAAATTTTTATTTAGATTCTATTTTTTCTAGTTATATTAATAAAAATACGAATTTGCATAAACATTTGCAATTTATTTGTCACTAATATGAAGATGGAACTGTCGTTTTCCTAATCAAAATCTGCTGATTATCTCATCATAAAAAAGACATTCAAAAACTTGTTTGTCGATGGGAAAGTGTTGTATCTGATGTATCTGTTCTACATTCTGTTAATTTCTTCTGGCATTAATTATATAAAGTAAATCTATTTCACAATTCGAACTGTTTTTAAGTATTGATAGAATAGTATTGTGACACGAGAGTAAAATGTATTTTCAAGCTACAATAAATGTAATCCATATTTTCGTAGAATAAACAAGGCGGTATTTAAATCATCTCTTGTCATATAAAATAGCAAATACAGAAGATAATGATGTGTCCGGATATTAATGTGAATAACTCTATATGTTTATTTCCTTCATAAATTTACCATGTAATAGATTTCATTGTGTGTGCACATTATCGTGCTGCATCTTTCTATCTTCTTACCTCTTTTTATACAGTTACATTAGGTTTTACATACAGTTCTTACAGTTTACCATTCCCCGATACATGAGATTTTAGACATTAACTGTACAGAAAATTTACATTTAGAAATTATTTCTTTTTAAGAAAAAAGTATACACGAGAACGCGCTTTAATATCTGGTTCATAAAGTAAAAGCTTCATGTTCGGTAACGAGTACAGTTTATATTTTCTTTAATCCTTTATTGGATCAGCTCTATAGGAATTAAACAAGAGATATTGCCAGATTATAGTTTAAATCCTACTTTCCGAAGTTGCAACTGCATTTTATATCACTTATAATTCGAACGTGCGAATGAAACGCAAAAAGATTGTAATGATCTGATTTACGTCAATTAATTGTGACGCCAAACTCTCGTGAGAGTTTATTTGCGAACCATGGTTTATTATCGTCTTCGAAATAATCTTGGATTTATTCTTTGCTTATTATATACCCCTGAGTTTTTATACACTTCTTCGTACTCAAATTACATTCGTACTTAAATGATTCACGAAAATCAGTAAATGAAATACAAATATAGTTATCAATTTGTTCTATAGTTGTTGTTTTAACCAGGACATCGGTTTTTTCGTTGCTTGATATTCCCATGTGATGGAATTCAGAAAAATTCTAAACTATCGTACATTATTTGCGGATTTTTGCGTAAATTCGTTATATTTTCTCTTAATTTCGAGAATACAAAACTTAGTTGCTATATTTGTATTTGGGATTAGGTTGGGTCTAGATTTATGAAGACAAAACAAAGTACTAAGAGAATGAATATAAATTTTAATATTATGATCTGCATTAATGCTTGGAATAGAATGACCTGTAGAGGCAAATAACAGATGCCACTTGTATATATTACATTAAATTGGATTTATTAAATTAATCTCAGATTACTTTATTCATGTAAAATGATAAATGCAGAAATGACTTCAAACAATAGTTAGAAAATAAAAGATTGTTTGTTTATAAAAAAGAACTCTGGAATCAAATACGGTGAATATGTTCTCGAACGGATCTTTTCTATCAGAAAAGAGAAATAATAATAGTCTTTTATGCATACTTCTAAAAATGAGGACATAGTATATCCGGTAATCTAGCGAATAGCGAAAAAAGAAGAATGGCTTTCCAGTTTGCTGTCCCTGGAGCACGATATTCAATGCCTTCTCATTTTTCTCAATAGCTAATATCGCGTCCCGCATACGTTATATATCGAACACTTATTACATTACAGAAATTCATAGATAAAAATTTTACGACATGAATTATGGCTTGGAAAATTGCACAATTTTTCATTTAATACACTGTTACTGTGGCATGGAACAAAAAATCACAAGTAGCTGTTATCGTTTTAATGAAAATTAATAACTAATCTTCAGTCATTTGAATTGATTTTCTGTACTTTCTCCCAAATATATCTGTTTTGTTAATTTCGAAACAAATAGGAAGTAATTTGTAAAAGTTTTCATGGATTATTCAATAATTATCAGCTGTATGTAAATACCATAATATTAATAAAAATGGTAAAGTGTATTTTTAGCATGTTAAAAGTCATAATGTCTTTTTGATTGATTTGATAGCATAGTTCAAAAAATAATAGTTTACATATGTATTTAAAGAATTTGATTTCTTAAAGATAGAACCTTTCTAATTTAAAAAAAATTAGTTTGATATATCACACATGTATAGTGACTGGTATTGTTAATGTTATAAGATCTCTTATCTAATGTTTCCTTTTTAGATGTTTAACTTTTTATTCATCACCTTCATTACTTTGGTGTGGAACTATTAGAGACAGAGATCTGTCATTCTTATACCGACTTTGAAAAAGGAGGAATGTGTCTCAATTTGATGCATATATTCTTCTTTTTTATTTCTCATTCTTCTCATCATTCTTTTTGTATCTATCATGCATATACAGTTATAACATTTTTTGTATTTGTTTTTTGCACACTATCTTTCTTTGCAAAAATCTAATTTTGATGTATGTTCGTCGATTGCTCTCGATTGGATTAAGCTATCGGGATCAAACCTTTAACATCATGTAGAAATAGTAAATTTTTTCGATTCCTCCATATAGGAAGCGTAGTCCATCCGTTCCCGTACATAGACTTGTCGCTCAAAGCTGATTTGATTCGTGTTTTCTTATTACTAACTCCTCGTGTCAAGTATACCTGGATTGTGTCTTTACACATTGGTCGTAGGAAGTAGATCTCAGTTGTTTCTTCGCGAAAGAAGTCTTTGTATTACTGCAAGTGTTGTATCGTCATGCAGTTTATTGAGAATTTTATTTGGTACTAAGTCGGATATGGTTGTACGGTAAATTTGAACCTTTACAAAATTATCTTCGCTAGGATCAATTAAGGCCTTATTTAGTATAGTCCCTTATAATTAATGTATATAGTTACTTAATAATATTTCAGCTTAGGATGAGCTGTAACATTGTTCGCTTAACGTCTCCACTACCTGCTGTGTTACACAATGTCTCCACACTTGAAGTATTGCTGTTACTGGAGATTTCGGAATGTAGCTATCGATATCTTTGAATCTGATTCCAATAGATTCATCATTAAATTTTAGAAGTACTGAGTGCGTCAATTTTCCCTCTTTCAGCTGATCTCTTTTAAGTACTGACCGTGTAAATTTCTCTGATTCCCATAGAATCATTTATCAAACCATCAGAAATTAATATGTTTCATTACAACATAACTGGCGATCAACTGAGAAGTATCCGGTTTGAACCCTGAAGGTACCGGCACCTCTGCAACTTGATTTATTCGGAATTGTATGTCCTCATTACAGTGAAGTCTCTGGTAGTTCGCAGTGTACCTTAAACTGTAGGTCACACATGTCCTTCAATCGTACTAAAAGTAATTGTTGCTTACTCTCGGAATACGTACTAGGACATTAGATTAGTAGTGTCTTGGTGCTATCCTAGAGTACTAGAACCCGTGTAACGCTAGTACCACAATGATATATCTGGTATAGTGTATAACCTTAAGTAGCCACTAATGACCTTGTAGTTGATGCGATTATAAAATAAGTAATGCACAAAAAAGAAAAAAAATAAATTGTGTACGCCCCGCTAACGTTATTGAATGCAACAGTCCTTCACAATTACTCCTTCTTTATGTACTTAATTCAAAACTGCTTCAATAATTAGCTGTACATAAGCGAATTGTTCGACCGTTTGCTGTTGTTTGTTGTTTGTTGTTGTGACGGTTGTTTCTCAATATAGGCTTCAATTCGCCGCAGCAAACATTGTCCTTTAGATTCGTTTTCAAGCATAAGTCCACTTCCAGTGTACTTCACTGTAGATCGTTGTCTCGATGAAAAAATTAAAAAAAAAATTAAAAAAGAAATTTTTATTCTATATTTTCGACTTCTTTTTTCGCGCAGAATCACTCCCTTTCCGCTTGTACCACCAGTTACCAACCACCCTGTATAATTAAGATAACATGTGCACTATTACTACATTGACCGCAATTTGTATCAGTACGGATATAAGCAAGAATTTTCAATTTGGCCATTACTAAGACATGCTCTTGGTGCCTATATTACAATACATTATAATTTAATGCAGTTAAGTATAAATTTGTTGAAATTTGAATAATATACATAAATATAAACGAGTTTAAATGTATAGTGCGGTGCTCAAGTATTGTTATACCAGAAGCACTTTACGACATTTTGTCCGCCTTCAAAAAGATTGTGATACATTTAATATGCTGTTTAGTAAGTAAATATGTAATCTTTGCTGCATATGTGTCTACGTAAAATACAAATAAAATAGAAATTATTGCTTATAATAATTGCTGAAAATATATATATTTTGAAGTCGATAATATTTTTTTGGCAAGAAATCTTCTACAATTGATATAATATCTGTGAGGTTTACACAGTAAATTTTTTTCCTTGGATCACAAAATTTATGCAATGATCTGTAAAATATCGAGAATTAGAATAGGAATTTCAATAAATATTTTGCATTTTCGAATACTGCTCCGAAGTAAGTTATACAAAATGTATAAAAATAGCCGATAAGTTACACCAACAACTGAATTACAAGAATCCAAACAACCGATGTCATACTCGTATTTCAAGTTTTTCTTTCAATTCTTGCGCGGTGTACAGTCTAAGCATTAATGCCCTATTGTTGCCCATATATCACCGGATTTTTCCTCCGAAAAAAGTGATTTATCTCCGACAATGTATAAGTCTCGTTCAAACTCGAATAAACCAGGCAAGAACGCGCGAACTATAGCAACCTTAGAGCGCCTTGCTACAAAAATTTCTGCATAATATCAAGAGAGAATAGGATAACAATCTCCCTGCCGTAACTTACAGTCTTTATTCACGTTTCAAGCAAATTACGTTGGACGAGAATTCATAAATTCACTGCTCTCCTAGATCGCGTCTGGTTACGTAGTTATTTGCGTTATACATATATGTATTCTTGTCCCACCTACGGTCTGTCTTGAATTTTTAAAAAATCCTCATAAGAAACTTTGTGACGCGTGTCCCGTCTGAAATGAATCTATGTAGTGCCCTTGCAAAAACAATGTCGAAGTAAAACGGTGAAAACCGTACTATAGGTAGTCAAAGATTTTCGGGATAAAAATATCTAGGTGATATTCTGCAAGGTGCTTTTGTAGAAATGGAATCATTTTTTCGATGATACACTATCAATCAAAAGTATCCGAACATCTATACACTCATTTTTGACAAGATATAACCTAATTACAGAACTGCGGATGAAAATTATCTGTTTATACCATTATTTTATTATTATGATAAAAGATTATTTAAAAGGTTATTAAATATCCAGTAAAATATTAATATTCACAAAAAATTAACTTATAATATAATTTTTTGTTGTTATTTCTATACTCAGAGGTAGGATCAGAATAGTTATTATTTTATTGAATAGATAAATCTATCACACCATTCTGAGACAAGAAAGACTTTTATTGCACGAGCTTACAAAAACTAGGGATAAAAACAAAAAAGCATCTTAAGCCTATCGATTAAATCTATCGATTGTAACTAGGATTA
Source organism: Bombus impatiens (assembly GCF_000188095.3). Classification (NCBI taxonomy): domain Eukaryota; kingdom Metazoa; phylum Arthropoda; class Insecta; order Hymenoptera; family Apidae; genus Bombus; species Bombus impatiens. The sequence continues at coordinate 274,700 of NT_176610.1, forward strand.
TCTTCCAGTTACTATTTCTTATAACTAACGCATCTGCATATGGATGGCGAGCACGAACTCACGTTGTCATTTTCAACACTTTTCAACGAGATTTGTAACAAAATATTCTCCAAAAGTACTTTAGCGCTAAATTATTAGGTTGGCCAATAAGTTCGTGTGGCAATATTCAATTTTGCGGGAAAGATGGGGATTTTTATAAACATGTGATTTTGACACTGCTCGAAAAATTCGAGAAGATTATAAATCAAAATGGACAATACAATATCGAATAAAAATATTTCCTTTTATTAAAAAAATCGCTTTTTGTTTACATGTGAAAAACTGCATGACCGTTTTGACCAACCAATACATATCTGTTCTCCCAGACAATATAGATCAGATAAAAAAAATCCTTCGAAGCCCATGAAAAGATTATCGTTAGTTCGAACAGTAATATTTAAGAAATTTGAATAAAAACTACATTCACAATTTTAATTTACTGTTGACTAATGCTTAAACAAATAATTAAAATTGATTATTAGCCGAGTATATAGCAAGATGATAAATATTAGTTTTAGCCATTTTTTCACTACTTTATACATTTTTGTTGTTGCTATAAGTCGGCTAAGGTACCCGGCTAGTTGTGAGCGCCAGTGTAGCTTTGTAATGGACTGTTCAGAATATTTAGAATCCCTCCGATCAGACGATTTTATTTAATATATTTATATATGATATATTTGATGATATTTGAAAGAAAGATCTTATAGAATATTTTTCTTATACAATTTTCACGATAAAAAATTGAATACTTTTAAGTTGAAAGTTACTTCAAGGAATCATTGTTTAATGGTATATTAGTTCTATACATACAGATATAGTAAATTTCATGAAATATCTTCTAAATGCCATTAGCAACTTCCTGAACTATCCAATGTTTTGGTGAGAATTTGTAAAGAATGAAGGTAATACAATTGACAAGATTATATCAAGTTATGGTAGTATTGAAGTACTCGAATAATTTCTTTCTTCGCTTGTCTTGGTTGTTGTCTCTCGGTGTTGTTGTCTTTTCTTAATCTTTGTATGATAAATTTTATTATTTTTATAACTCTCCTACTTGTAGTAAAACCATTATGATTAACGAGATCGTAGCAATTTATGTTACTATTGATTATTTGTTTTTTACTTTCATTGATGTTTATTTTGATTTCTATTATTCCTATGATTGATATGATAATTCTAATATTCGGAAATAGTGCTATAATTAAAACAATTTTAGTGTTATTGCTCAACACTTTAACTGCCACGTTGGTCACATATGACCGGCCACGGTTTCTCTTGTGACGCCACCGTGGTCATTGATGACCGGAGCGTTTGAGCGTCTTACAATTGTAAAAATTGGATGAAAATTCAGTTAGGGCATTTTGAATATAACCGATAAATAGAATATACTTTGAAATAAGAAGTGTCCCATTGAACAATTAAACATTTTTATTAGAACATTAATAAATAAAAAATCCGAACAAATCTTGCATCTAACGGTGCACTGTGTTAAAACACTGTGGCGTTCTGAGCGAAACGTGATTTCGACGTGGCAGTCAAAGTGTTAAAAATGAATGAATTATGATCGGATAAAATAAATTAAAGTATATATACTTTGACAACATATTAAAGAACTACTGAAATCAGAGGTGGTTCCTTTATTTTGGATTTTTCCTAAATGAAAAGAGACTAAAAATATAAAAGCAAATTCTTAAGATGCTCCAAATAACTTATTAATATAGAGAACTGTTTTCATCACATCAGTCAGTAAAAATATGAATGTTATAATATACAGGGTGGTTGGTAACTGGTAGTACAAGCGGAAAGGGGATGATTCTACGCGAAAAAAGAAGTCGAAAATATAGAATAAAAATTTTTTTTTTTTTTAATTTTTCCATCGAGACAACGAAACGTGATAAAGTGCACACGTACCGAGCGAAAATTCAAAGTCGATTTTCTCGAAAACAAAGCCTCAAACGAAAAATTTGTATTCTATATTTTCGATTTCTTTTTTCGCGTAGAATCACCCCCTTTCCGCTTGTACCACCAGTTACCAACCACCCTGTATATAGTGATTTATAAATAAATTTACACGTAATAGTACTACGAAAGTTGATGATTAGACGGCTTTTATGAAATTTTTACAAGTATAGGGTATACTGCGTTTTAAAATTTGTTTAACGCAATCAATTGACTAAAATTATTTTGAAATAATAATATGACTTCATGGAAAACTATAATTAAATGAATCAGTTTGAAATAATAATATAACATTCCAAAAGTAATGTTATGGAAATCCCACTGTGCACAAGTAGGGAAAGACTCAAATAAAGCAAATAGTTCCAGAATTATAAAACAACAATCTACGAAGCACCCATTCGGAGAAAGCAAATTATTTCACCAAAGTTAATATAAATAACTAAATTTATGTTATACTGTTTTATTAATAATTATCTTTAATTATAATTTGTAATTTTCTGAGTTTCATAATGAATATGTATTATAATACTTTACTAATTAATTAATAAATAATTTCATAAACGGTGCTAACTTGTTAATTTTTTAAACAGAAGAGTAAAAATAATGATTCTCTGACAATTACAAACTTTATTTATGTTAATGACATTTTTATTGTACGTTGTTACATAAATTTTATTTAAACATATCAGTTAATATTTCCTTTCATATTTTAAAGGAAAATATTCCAGTACTTTATAAAATTTATCCAAGGAAAAATTATTTAAAGTATTCATTACTACAATTAACACACTAAGCGCTTATAAAAACTAAGTAAAGAGAACTGTAATTCAAAGATGAAAATAGATGTATCCGTCTAACCAGAAAACAGGTAGTCTACCTCAAAGTAAGATCCGGTTTCGCACTTAATGAACGTGTCATATCAAAGAATTATATTTTGTAAGATGAATGTTTATTAAACATACATATGTAGTAACGTCACTAAAATTAATATCCATATCGAAATTTAATAAACTAAATTTTTCAAATTTATTCATAATGTTAATTTTAAATACTAGAAATCAATTTTTATAAAAATTTTTAAATTATTTACGAAAAATTACATTAATAAAAAGTATTTGAAATATATATATAGTTCTAGGAATATCATTTCATCTTTATCTGGTGAAACTGAAAATCCAATTTGCTAAATTGATAAATTGAAATGAGCTGGATAAGAGCAGTTATCGAACTTGTAATTTTAATTGCAGGATTTCTACATTATCCAGTCTAGAACTAATTCAGTCAATTTTCATCTTACTATGAGATTACCTGCAATTCTTGGATCAATGTCCACGAGGAATTTAATGACGAACAGAGTAAGTCAAAGAGGGATCAAAGTTACTATCGATTCGATTCCCTTAATAAATTCTAACCCTTTTATTAAATGCGATAAACACTATAAAATTTTCCATAACATACATTCTCCGACATTATCTTCAAATATTATTTCAATCATGGATCTAAATATTTCGAAAGGAGTACTGATGGTACAATATATATCAGTAAGAACGTGAAGAAAAGTTTTCTAAAATAGACTTGCCCATAAACTCCATTTGTATAAAATCACTTTCGTAGAATTCTTTCACAAAATCCATTTTCTAAACAAGCATGTTGTTTCTTTTTTAATAGATACAGATTCATATATATTCATCATTGTTAAATCACATCAGGGTGAACATTTTGATACAAAAACGATAAACAATTTCAATACAGGTATTTTCGCAAACTTTGGTTTACAAAATTCTCGTTCTAAATCGAATGCAAGCATATTTTGTAAATAATTACGAACTTTTGATAGATCTGTTCATTACTGTTAAGTCTTATCGATATGAGGCAACGAATATTTTGATATAAACGTAATAGGCAATTTCATTTTATAAAATTCGATCTATCAAGCTTACTTTCTAAATAAAATACAAAGATGTTGTTCCACTTTAAAATAATTATAGCCTTCACAAGATTCATTTACCTGGAATGTTACTAATAGCACCAAAACATCTCGATATAAACGAATTCAACTTACAAAATTTAATTTCTAAATAAAATACAAGCATGTTATCTTTGTTTTTCAATAATTATAGACTTCTTATAGATTCGTTGACCATTGTTAAATCTTACAAGTAATGACAAAAGTTTCGATATAAAGGCAAATTGTACCGCACTATCAATTAATCGGTGGATTCTTAAAAAAACACAGTTCGATCAAAATTTGTCACCAATCGGTGACAATGATTGGCGCGTGCTGTATAGAAAAGCGGCGTGAAAAAGGACGAAGGAGTCGATGTGAACAACTTATTGCTTACCTCTATCCTGTGGAACCATTGGTCACGGGCGTGCCATTGGAATGCTTAACTTCCCACACACCACGTCTATTTCGCGCAGGTAACAGCCGTATATGGCAAGTTGGTTAAACGGAAAGCGATATCACACCCCCGAGAAGCTGGACTCGTTTCGGAATTTTAAGGAATGAACTGACAACCACCGGTCCCTCAACTATCCGTTCATGCCGTGTATTATACCTCGTCAGCCGTTCATTATGCCGTATTGTTCTGATCGAACAGAATCGGATTTCTCCTCGAATAGACTGCCCTATCAAATGTACATATTTGTTGCCATCTTAGATATTGTGTCCCGTAGAATGTCCAGACGTGAACGCGTTTCGGGACCGGCACCGACTAAACTCCTGCTGACTAGCAACCCGTGAGGACAATCGTGCCCCTGGCTCCTGCGCTTAATATTTCTCGATCAGAGACGCCAATCGTTCGCTCTAAGAAACTACAGTTTTACCGATTGTAGATATGTGAGAAAGTGTGAAAGACAAATCACAGTGGAATCTGTGCAAAAATGAAAGTAGATACAAAAGTATCGATTGTTGTAGAGATAGAATTCTGCATTATCGACAGACAGATTTCTATTTCAGCCGAAGTCGATGTGACAGAGAATGATAAATAATGTTTTCTTCTGTACCGACGCATACTTTAAATATTTATCATCAGATCATTACTACTTCCTACATCTCATTCACCTGTTGGAATTATAAGTGACTGTAGTAACTTCGGAAAGCATCGTCGAAATTATATTAGTCTGGCAATCATCCTCGTTTAATTTCCATACAATTGGTATAATTTCAAAAAACATTCTCATATATGTATGATACATATGCATATAAGTACCGATTTATTAAACTTCTTAGAATCAGTATTAAGAATCTCATGTACTTCGGAAAATAATAAATTTACAATGTAAGAACTTTATGTAAAAGTTAATGTAATGTCACATAACTTTTTATAAGGAGATTTTATATGGAGATTTAGTAAATAAAAAGCTAAGTATTTTTTTAAATTTTTATAATTGTAAGCTGCAATTTTATTATTGCCATCGGGTTTCAAAAATGATTTACGTTTTTTGTTGTAATATTCTATTATATGTTGCTGCAACGATTATAAAAAGTAAAATATATATAGCAGTTTGATTTATCCGTAATTTTTTGCTTTAAACTATATTTTGTCAGGAATAAGTAAGTATCTGAATACTTTTGAACAGTGATATATATATGATTTTATATAACATCAATATATTATATGTATTATATGTATTCAAAATATATTATATGTATTATATTGAGTGTAAGAATCCTATCGGACATTGTTTGGCGGAAACGTTCAAGTTCAGAATATTTAGTATTCAAAGAATTAATAAATTTTTTATTGTTCTTTAAATAATAATTTATTAGCTCTACAATAAAGACCAAGATTTTAGTTTCGTATCACTACTGACACACACATATGTTGCTCCGATTCAATTATTTAAGTAACATTGTCCGACGACTATATTGTCTAAAATTTTTTTATTAAAAATTACACTTCTTTTGTTGCCTTCTGTCTAGAAACAGTACCCATTTGTTTCAATTGTACATTTCATTCAAAATAATCTTCTTTTATTTCAGTCACATGTAAACCACACTAATGTTTGTATTGTCAAACGCACACCGAATGTTTCGAATCAGCTTGTTTATATTTATATTATTTAATTTTCAACAAATTTACATGTAATTGCATTAAATTGCAATATATTGTAACACGAAGTCACTAAAAACATGTTTTAATAGTGGCCAAATTGAAAGTGCCGCTTGTATTCGTGCAGATATAAATTACGCTGAATGTATTAATAGTGTACAGATTAATGGAATTAAATATACAATGTACATTTATATACAACACTAACTTAAGATACAATCGCTACTATTACCGATGTTATATAATTACAAATAAAATAGATTATATATTAGTAGTATTTTTAATTTTCTGCCGCCTTCGAAAAGGTAATCTAATCGATGTTCTATATGCATGTGTCTAAATAAAATACGAATAAAATAGAAATTATTTGATACTTTTTAGCGCTTTCTGAAGTCGTTAATATTTTTTTGGCAAAAGATCTTTTATTTCATATTTTTTAGTGAAACTGTTCAAAAATATCGATGGGTACATTCCGATATCTTCAGCAATAGCAACCTTTTTTAGCGACGGAAGGTTATGAAGACATTGAACGAAGAATGTCGCTAATTATCGTAAGCTGGGCAGTAACCGTATATAAATTATAACACTATACATCACTATACGCTATACATCATATACTAAATAGAGCTGTAATTGACCTTAGCAGAAGAACAAATTTTGCAAAGACACAAATTTATGTCGCTCTTAGGTGTGTGAGAAATTTATACGGCCTAGCTATATTTGATGTAGAACCGCACAAAATTTCCAATAAACCGCATGACGAGAGAACAACTTGCAGAAATGCAAAGATTAAGATTTCTTTCGCAAAGAAACAGCTGAAGTCTACAACCAATGTGTAACGAAACGACCTAAATATGCTTAAAACTACGCGGGTCAAACTTTCTTCGAGCGACGAGCCTACGTATGAAAACGGACGATGTAGACTTCCAGAAGCAATCTTGTAAAGAAACTGCCGAATTTCATCGCTACCAGCGATGAATTTGTAGAGAGGACACAGATATAATGAAATGAAATCGATGAATTTGCAATAACAACAGTTAAGAATGAGGAAACGAGAAAAATTTTGCGAACGGGACCGATTGGTGGACTACTCCTAGAAGATGCAAAATGTTTCATCCTGATAGCTCAACCCAATCCTGAGTAGTCGATGAAAAAGTATAAAAATTGGACTTGTGCAAAAAAGATATGGTAACAGAACCAGTGGGAGAACATGTTCTACGAGATGCAAAAAAAATCATATCGATTAGTCAAGTTATTTCGAAGAAATCGGTGAACATACACACACACACACAAAAAATACGTGTCCAATTGAGATACCTTTCTTCTTTTCCGAATTTGGTATAAAAACCGTTTCTCAATCGAAGAATTATATTTGTATACATAAATACATACATATACATAAAACGGGAAAATTTCTGATTTCCGCGTGAACTAATCGACAAAAAAAGTAGTAAACGAAGAAGAGAAGAAAAGAGCACGGAAAGAAAAGAAAACAGGAAGAGAGAAATGAAAAGAGGGATCAAGCTACTGACGAGAAGTTTTCTATATTCAGTGATTCGACGGTATTTTAAGGGTGGGGATGCGTGGCGGCGGCAATTTCAATGTAATTAGTCCAGCGTGAGCTGATTTAATAGATCTTTAATTACAGTTTCACGGTGCAAAATATTTACGTAATAACGAGCCACCAGTTATAACTGTAGCAAGAACAATATTTGTTGATTTTCGTACGAGTACGGGTCGTCTGTTAAATTGGACAGTCGTAAGAGGAGTAGACGAGAGCACACACAGAGAAACGAAACCCTCGTCCTCGTACAATTCATAATTCATAGCTTGTTATAGCTTGCGAACGAACGAAGTATCCGGCTAGGAAAGAGTTTCGGGCGCCAGATACCCCTCAGACCCTTATGCATATTGATATTCTTTCTCCGCAGAAGGCAGGGCTAGATACACTTTTTGAGTTAGTTAAACGTCTTCTTCCGAAATAATATTTGCGTGCCAGCTCTTCGTTTACTATCATTACGCACTTTACAGGTGTTTAGAACCAGTTCAAAAATAAAATGCTCACATGTTTGTCTCAATACATCTCTGATTTCCTTCCCACGCTTAAAATATTTTTTTAACTTCATTTACCTGACTTCCGCCTTCGTAATCATTCGCGAGTTTCGCCTGCTGTTTCCAAGTTTGAATTACTGTTGATGATAAGAAATGGATAATAGACGACTAATTTGTATCCTGATGATCTTTAGAAGGATTTTTCTTGTTTAAATGTTGAATTGAATTAAACCATTCCAGTATTGCTTATTTGCAAACTGTTAATAACACATATCGCGTATTATACAAATATGATAAACTTTTAATAGGTGTGTCTACTATGCTCAAGAGTCTGTGAACGCTTGCTTATTCTTTTAGAATATAATTTTGTTACAATCTCATGAATAAAAAGACCAACACGATTGCATTCTATAAATTCTATAATATATCGTTAAAATTGTTTCTCAAAGTTAATACGTGGAATAGAAATAATCAAATGTTGTGAAACAATATTATTATTTAAGAATTGCATCTTAGTTTATCATTCTCTAAGTTAGAGAAAGTTCTTGGTACTCTCCAGTTTATATTGATAAAGAAATTATTGTGATTGATTTCAGCGATCGTATTTAGGAGAGATAACATACCGACGAATTATAATTCCAATTTTATCTAATTTTAATATACTATTGCTAAAGATTTAAATAAATAATTTGAAGTTTATATGATATACAAGGTGTATTTTCTAAAATTAACCACCATTTTCCTGGCATTTCCGATTTCTGGTATAACCTCTTAAAGAAATATTGTGAACAAATGTTAGTTGTCATATTTGGATATTAGAAACGTGCAAAAAAAAAAATACTTTTTTTTAAACAAAAAATCAAGGTTGTCTTGACTTTCTTAAATGGCATTATATGTATTTGGACTTCATAGCATTATAGTTGACGTCAAAACAAATTTAACGACCTACAATTTAGGGGCAAAATTAAAAATTACCAGCTACATACTATCACGTATATAACCGCATATATACGAGTATAAAATAATAACGGGGCCATTCTACAAGATTAATTCGTGATTAAAGATCAGTAGACATGTTAATTTATGTATGTCCAAAACATATTTTAATATTAAAATTAGCAATTCATTTATTTTTGTCATTATTTAATTCCTGCACATCCTTCATTTGTTTTTTTTTATTTTATTCCCTTATAAATTATGAATAAAAAATTATGCATTTCTATCGCCTTTAGAGTAGTTATGCTGAGTACGGTAATAAGATTTTTTGGTTGTTGTATATTTATTTAAAACTATAGTTAGTAATTAATTATAATATATTATGCTTCGATATAACGTATTACTAAAGTGTTATAATAAATTATAATTATTCAATATAACCACTGTATAATTTTATCTTTTATGTCTAAATTATAAGTTTAAAATCTTGATTATTATGCATAAATGACATCAAATATTTAAATTAATTTATTTATTACTAAATTAATGATTCAAATACTAGTGATTACAGATGACTATGAAATTTTCTTCTTAAAGATGAGATGTAAGACCAATTACATATGAAGTATGATAATCATGAAGACTGATATTTACATATACATATAATACATTTTCCTTCAAATTAAATTTCTAATTAAATGTGAATCACCTGTGCTTTTTATTACTATTTAATCAATAATGTTACCATCTTCAAAACATACATTTTTAAAATCACTTAGTTGAAACAAACGAAAATGAAATAGAATTAACCGTTCTTTATTACTGAAAATTGAATTTTCTGAATATGTTACATTATAGAATATCAATCATGCTCAGAATTAAGTGAAGAATTTTAAAAGTCTCTCTATATAAATGAAACATGGACTACATATAGGATTCAAATTTTCGAAACAAAACATTCTGCTTTAAAAGAAAAAGGTAACCGATAGCTTGTTTATTATGACTTTTATAAATTTTCCTTTATTAAACGTTACATTTTTTAAAAATGAGAATTCATTAAAATTTTGCTTATTCGTTTTCTCTTTCAAATTGTACGAAATTCTAATTAATGCGTACAGTGCAATGTTAAAAATAAATTTTCAATCTCTATACTCTATGTGTAATCTACCATTTTACAATACATTTGTGATTTAAATAATGAATCTAATTAAAATAATTTCTGAGAAAGGGGACAGCTTTTAACTTTGTAGTTTGTTACAGTGAAATTTTTCATCACGCGAGAAGTTAACTGATTGATGCATTTCATACTTCGTCAATTTAGACAGTTCAACACTTTAAACATTAAATCTTATCTTCGTTAATAAAACCCGACATAATATTATCTGCTTATTATAACAATCCTAGAATTCTATTGCATGGAAACTATTATTTCTACTTTCAAGCACATATTTAGTACGATTGAAACGTTTTATATACAGTATATATCTGAAATCCAAATCGACATATCCTTTTATGACAGTTATACACTGTTGTTTGTAAGTATTAGGTGCTAAGGTATCCAAAAGCTTTCGTATACAACGTAATAATTTAGGCAGACTATTTGAGAAACGATTTAAATTGATTGGAATTTTATATTTATGTAAGATAATAATCTAAAACATAGAAATAAATTATAAAAAAGGTATATATTTATGAAAATTTACTCATTCGTAAAAATTATAGAAAATTAATGAGTTAATAGTGTGTTGGCTTATATAATTTCTTGATCTAAAATTTATTTAAAAAATTCGGACTGAATTAAATAAAACATTGTGGAAAATGACAACGTGAGTTCGTGCTCGCCATCCATATGCAGATGCGTTAGTTGTAAGAAATAATAACTGGAAGATAATCCTAGTTACAATCGATAGATTTAATCTATAGGCTTAAGATGCTTTTTTGTTTTTATTCCTAGTTTTTTGTAAGCGCGTGCAATAAAGGTTTTTTTCGCTCAGAACGGTGTGATAGATTTATCCATTCAATAAAATAATAACTATTGTGATCCTACATATCAACAGACATGAAATAACAACAAAAATTTCAAGAAATCTGACTACAATCTAAATCCAACTTACGAAATCATTTAATTCAATAGGAAAATTAAGAATATAAATACCAACACTATTTGAAGCAATCAGTAAGAGATACATTTCATGTAGATAAATCAATTACATAATTCATTTTTTTATATTAACTATATCGTTTTTAAATGTTTTAATACATATGAACAGGGAGCTATGTGCATATAATATCGACTTCGATATAGAATGCAATTAAATACTATAAAATTTTGTACAAAAGAGATATTTATAATGGTGTATACAGGTATATACACGAAGCCCTATGATTCAATTGAATGAACAGATTTTGTACAAAGATTATTTACTAACGTTTAACATAGTAAATTAAAAATCTGATCAAGAGCGAACGTGTTAAGCTCAATTTACCTCTCAACAGTATTTATCAAAAATATCTAACATTCAACAAAACGACAAACGTCCCCTGTACTCGAAACGTCACTGAACAGATTAAAAAAGCAAGCCATTGGAAGCTGCAAAAAGAGGAAACGATACATAACAATTAAATCTTCCTCAAAGAGAATCGTTCAGTGCGCGGTATCGCCAGTTATCACGGATATCAATGGTTAATACAGTTTCCACGTTCAATAGCCTGAACAAGGTAGCCAGGGGCATGGAACGGAAATTGCGATAGAAAGAACGACGAAGAGAAACAGAGCAGCAGCGAAAAACGAGAAAAACCGAACCGCGAGACGGTGGCCCTTAATTGTTTTGCGACTGAAGGGGATGGCAGATTAGAATAAAGCTCGCTACAACGATACTCAAGAAGGCCAAACGCAATCTCGAGTTGCTTGGTCCGGCTCGGTGGAACGAAGGAGGGTTTCTAAGGGCTGAAAAGGGATTGGTAAAGCGTGGAACAAGACAGAGGCCGAGGTAACACGGGGATGGAGACCTTTCTGAATACTCCGAACCCGACACGGAGAATGAAAAAACTCAGATGGAGTTGCAGTGTCTTGGTTGAGAAAGCAACGAGAATTTAATTAAGAATCTCTCCATGGACGAGAGAACCATATTGTCGTGGCACACGCACGTCGCTATTAATCCACGAATCATAACACTATTTTACACGTCTAATTAAATCGAAGAAAATCTTGCAGTTCTTGGATTAGAGACTTTTTCTCGTCGTAAAGTTAATTGTGTTTGTTTCATGACATCATAAGGTGGTCTGTATTTCGTCAAACTCTTGTTGTTAATAGACATTATGTAAATAAATGCAGAGAGAATTAAATTATGTTAATGAAAAGCAGGAGTATCGTTAATTTAGTAGATGGAAACTAATATTGTAACATTGTTTCTATTAATCCCTTGCACCTCTCCTTTTTTTCTAGATAAAAAAAATGTCGATTTACGTTCTACATATATATAGTGGCAAACATATAGCAAAATGCTTATAACACATTCAATTTAATCAAGTTGAATTTGAGAATCATTTTAAAATTGTCTATGACAAATATTTTAGTCGAATAATTGATTTATTATGACATTTTTAGTTATTGCATAAGTAAAAAGGTAACTTTCTTAACAACCATTATATGTACTTGTCATTTCAAACATAGCTAATATTGAGAAGTTAAAACTAGAGCTTCCGATGCAATTTACTCAAGTTATCATTTTGTTTTATAGCTTCTTTTTCCAATAAACTTTTCAATTATTACACGGAATACAAATATGGAAGCTGTTTTATTGTATATTTATAGTGATTCAAACTACAAGGAATGTATTTTTAGGTGTTATGTTATAAATTTTAGTGTATATTATGAAAAAAGATAGAAATAAAACTTTTTATACTACAATTAATTCAATTTACAAGTAACTGTTTCCATATTTATACGCTTGCCACTGTAGTGTAGTAATACACTTCTATCTGTAAAGAAAGCCGATATTAATACAAATTTAGCACTGGAATTTAAGAATTAAGCACATATTTAAATGTATGATATGATGGTTTTGAAGAAAAGAAATTAGGATTTGCGGTCAGAAGTGCTAATAAAAATAAAGTAACATCATGTGCGTATCATCGAAAAAGGGGACAGTAATAAAATTTAATGCTAAAAATGCCAATAAATTCATTATAAAGAGAAAAATTCATTTTGAAAGAACAGAGAGTCGTAATTTTTTTATATCGACGAAGATAAGATAAAGCGAGAAGGAACGAGATATGTCGCAAATTGATTTTTACCTATCTAATACTTTGAATGAGATATCGTCAAGAAGTCGTTTATTTAACGAAGTTTGACATTTATTTCATATTTCGAATGAGATATTGTGGTATCAAGTCGCTACTTTTGATTTTCATTATTGTATATACTCCCTGCTTCAGGTGAAGTTGCAATATACGTATAAAGAAGCTTAATAAAACATTTTACTATGTAAATACACCAATAGTGTAGATTATTTCTAATCTTAGATAAATTTTTACTCGTATCAACATTCAGCAAATACAATATACAATAAAAACAACATTCTACGCATTTTACTAATACTATAATACATAGGTATTTGATTCTTTACGATATGTTACTTGTTTACACCAAAAGAGAAATATTTTTCTTGAATTAAGCGAAGACATCGTTCCTGGTTTATTGACGGGACATTTTACATCGGAAAAATTTTTATTATCTAGAAAAGAAATCTCGTAAAAAATTATAATTTCGCTTAAGATTTCGATGTTTTTCTGTAGAAATGATTTTCACGATTACAAAACAACATCGAACAAAACATTATGAGATTTGTACTATGAATTGTGTTATAGTTGTATTATAAAAATAAAGAAATAATTATGTCGGTATTGTAACGTAGCACCATTTTTAAAGTACAATTTTAGAAGTATTTCAAGTAAAAGAAAAATTACATAAAAAGATTGTGTTAGAAGTACAGACTGCTTTTTCCGTGTATTATTAATGTAGGTATAGGCGTAATATCCTATCAGTATTGTTAAATGATTAAATACAGAGCAAACGAAAGATCTTATCCAAATCATCAAATAAACGACTTCGAATTGTGATGTTTCCTTTAAACACTCAGAGAAGATAAAAACTCAAAAAGTCATGTCTGCGGCTGCGAAGGGATTAATATCTTTTTTCATTCTATTAAAAAAATTTACGAATGTTATCGATTTTTTGGCATCGTTACTCTTCTCGTTATAGAATGTTATCATACTATACAATGCTTTACAATATTTTATTTGGAAACTGATAATTTCGTTAATATTTCGAATTTCGAAATTCAAGTGATAAGTATTAAACTAGTAATAGTGACTTTCAATTAAAAGTGTGCAATAAGATATAGAATGAAAGCAGAGATTTTAATAACGGATCGTAAGTTACTTAATATCGTAAGTTACGTAAAAAGGAATGAAATATGGAAACTGTGTTTTATCGATATTCAATTTTTTTACTATTGAACTAGAACTGTTTCTAATTCATACAAAAGGTTAATTCATACTGTGATATACGAAAGATGTATAGTCATCATAATTACAAACAATTCATACTCTGCTGATTTAAATTTAATTAAGTATTGATGCTATAAAAAAGTGTATATATATTTATATACTCATTCTTTTATTTCGAAATAAATATAATATTTTAATTTCAAATACATATAATTAAAATTGGCACACAATATGTATGCACTAACCTTTAGAAAGTATGATGAGTATAAAATTTGTTGGGTTAAAATAAAATGGGTTAGTTAAGAAAGCAAAAAAAAAAAATCTAGCTGTATTAATCATTTGTGCATGGAAACGAAACATGAATTTAATTAACATAAGTCGTGATTAATTTTCAATTTGTATGCGTTACATGTGTTAAATCCGTTTATTAGCATATTTTCCATGTCCACGTCTGCAATGCACGAGCATACTGTAAGAATGTACAACAGTGAAATATTCTTTGGACGAAAATAGCGTCGACTTAAAGATACATAATTCTAAAGTATTTTGATACAATTATATGTACATATCATGCATTTAGAAAATAGATAGTATAACGTGAAAAATCAATATATCAAACCAAAAATATTCATACTCTCATTATTATGCAAAAATTATAATATATTAAAAGAAATTTATTCAGATGGGCGTACTATGTAAAAAAAGAAGAGCCTTATTGTTTTTATTTTTCACAAATTTGCTACTTACGGAAAAAATTGAAAATCAGTAGTATGGACATCTAGTATATACATATATCAATCTAACTTGACTGAAAATATTTCGAAAAGCGATTTGAAGCAAATTATGCTTGCAAATTTTTGACAATACGTGTTTTATAAAACCAATTAATATAATATATATGTAATAATTTTATTGTTACTACCATCAAAGAGTACTATGCAAAAGAATCTGTGATGAATTTTTCTTATGGTAGCGAGAAATGAAAAAAGAGAAGTACATTTGCACTTAAGAGTTCCATTTTAAGTCTTCCTTCCTGTCTCTCCACCCTACGAAACCTCTTACCTTCCTTTCGTTTGATACCACAATGCACTATTCTTTCCCCCTTGACAATGATTAACGATTTTCCAACTAAATATACGCGCGTAGAAGGGAGCTACTGCTGCTATCTATTTCCTGCTTCATCTCACTATCTTTTTGAACAAAATTCACACATTCGTGAGGATCTCGAAAATTGTAATAGTTGATCTGATGACATTCAAGATAATTACTAATTAATATTAATATATTATTTACATTATTTGTACTTTCCAACTTTATCGTATGATTGTATAAACTGATTCGCTGCCATGTCTTCGTCGGTACATCCACGTGCACTCCGATGGAAATGCACGTGGCAATGCGGTATCGGTCATCAAACACCTTTGCTGATCCGATACCGAACGTCCGAGCTACAAAGTATGCTCTCAGATCTACAGTCGACCATATCGCTACTGCTTTATACTAATTACTAATTACATATTTAATCATTTAATAAAATTTAATTACATGTATTATTATTGAACTACATTCTTCATAAAAGCGTAAGTTGAAAGACCAGTTTAAACCTAACACTTAGCCAATCTTCCCTCTGTGAAGTACATCGTTGCGTGATCGAAGGGGAGATCTTCCTTTTTGACTTTTGCAACGCGTTTTCTTTTTTTTCTTTTTTTTTATATTATCAGTTATGTGAGCAGTTTACCTGGAATTGTTCCCAATTAATTGCGCCACTTTTTCTGCTTTTATGAAGTACAGTATATAAAATACATTGATCTAGTGGTGTTAAAGTTAATTAAAAAGTTATACTATCAGTTATGACTAAATAAAGTTATAATCGAGCGATACCACATTGTAAAAAAATATTAAAATGCATTAAGAATTTTTAATTTCTCGTTTAAGTCGTATTATTTACTTTTAGCTATCTTTAATGTTTATAATTTTACCTATATTTTTTTATACTTTTAATATATACTTTTAATTTGATGTTTTGTATAAACAATATGTGAAATCGTTAAATAAAATCATTACTGCAAAATATAATTGACCACTTGAATAATTTTTATACTTCTTTGTTCTTTAAGTAATGTATATTAGTTCTCGATACTTGGAAAAATGCGCGATGGACAGCGTATAGAATGGCTTGTCCGAGCGCAGTGGAAACGCGCACGCGATTGGCTAAGTATTAACACTTAGTATGGTTAGAAAACTGCAGCATTTAGCTTTCTTTAATATTCATTAATCTTCGTTCATTTCTCATTGTCCCAACTTATATCACTTTGTTGCTTTATTACTTTATCCTGTACCTTTTGTGTCAAATGGATACAATACTGGAAAACCAACAGTCCTTTATTAAAAATGAAAATGAACTTCCTATAAATTTAAATATATGATTGATCTCATTTTTCATACCGCTCTATATTTATCCAAACATGTTAAATTGACATAAAGAATAAATAGAAGTTAATGCAACGAATCAAATCATATTATCTGGAAATTAAACATTATCTCCTTAGACATTTATTTTTCATCTGTACAAGCATGGTACAAGCAGATGTGACAAGAATATTCGAGACGTTTCTAAGAACATATTTCCAAAAAATTTTCGTATTGATTGCCCACTCTCAAATTGGAATGATGTTAAAGAATTTTAGACATTTAATTTTTATTTCTAATATTCTTAGTTCTTATTATTAACAACAAAAATCTTCTTCTTCTGTATGTGCTTTAAGATATCTACACTTTATCTACCTTATATGATTTAAGGTATCTACCTTATATGATTCAGCAATACTGTATCATCAGTAAATCGGGGAAGTCATAGATAATTATCACTGCTAAATCTAGTCCAAACGATGTCTGTTTAGTACCCAGTTGGTTCCCGATCGTCGAAATCAGGCACAATAAAGAGAGAAGTGAGAATAAAGTTTTCGAGCAAATCGGCGATTCGGAAAGTTTTAAGATCGTTCCGAATATTACCAGAAACGCAAAGATCTTTAAAGATTTTGAAAGTCGCGAGAAATCTTCAAAGTTTTGAACATAACTCCGGCGTATCCTGCTTTCCAAGAAATAGAAATCTTATGCTTGTCTACACTCGATACCGAGCGTACGTGTCATTTTTATTTTTCCTCTTATCTCCCGTGATTTCCTTTTTGGCTTCTTTATTTTCTAAATATAGAATAACGAGTGGCACAATTTATAATTTAATACTTAATCTAATTCAATATAGTTTAATAAGCTTTTCAAGGAAAACCCTAAAATATTCGATAATATCTTAATTTCATAACTTTTGTAAAAATCTTGTATTTTTTTTGTTTTATATTCTAAAATTTATTTTAATTTGTTCAAAGATTTATCGTTATATATTTATTACGAGTGAAATATGAATAGGTATTACGGCAATGTATTTATGTCATTAACGTTAATAGTTATCCTTTTCAATTTTCTGCATTAATTGTAGCTTATGATAGAAAACGATACAATAAGTAATCAATAACAGTAATTAGTAATAAGTCTAATTAGAACTGCAATTTTCATTAGAGTATTTTATGCGTTCAAGATTTAATCAGAAAGATGAAAACTATCTTTAAAAACAATAATCATAATTAATATATTTTTTATTCAAAACCAATTCACATGATCGAATATTCACATGGTACAATTATAATATATTTCCGATAAAGCTTTAACAAAATATTTGAAGAATGTTGTTTATAGAATTTAAATTTTCTTTTGCTACTTTCGTTCCAACACTTAAGATATAAATATTACCAAGTATACAGGGTGTCTGAACTGAAGGAGGCCACCTAAATGTTTCTTTTATTTTTCATGCTATGAAAAATGTTTATGGCACAATTTGAATGGTTTCAATACAGGAATATGTACCCTGGACGGGTAACACCACTATAATGGTTGCCTGCCTCATTATTCGCGGGTAGTTGTTCAAGTATTTATTTATTTATTATTTATTCCGCTATAAGATGTAATAGAAAAAAATACACGTTTCTTAGATAAAAAAGACCTGGAAAAAATTAAGAAAAGATGACCTAACAAAAGAAATTTATCTTACAGCGTATTCCTCTGTTGAAACCATTAAAATTGTGCCACAAATATTTTTCATGTCATGAAAAACAAAGGAGATATTTAGATCGTCTCCTTCAACTGAGGCATCCTGTATACTGAATTTTACGCCAAAGTTATAAGTATATTTATAATATAAACCTTCTGATGCATATGTACGTATTATCCTAGATATTGTTCAATTTTCATGAAGGATATGGGTAATTAATATATACAGAATATAATATGTAGATAATATATAATTAATCTATCCAATATACTATAAAAATAGTCATATATTATATATATTAAGGTCTATATGTATCCACATAAACATGAAATGATTTTCAAATTGTAACGTAGTAGTGAAGAATTTATTTTCTGCAAGTTGATACAACTGAAAAGCATCTGAAGAATTCAAGTCCTGTCGGCATAAATTGCTGTTTCATAGTTGATAAATGGCACAGTCATTAATCACAAATTTTATAAGATAAAATTTTACAATATTACACGATTTTCTAATTAAAATTTCTATATTTTATCAAGAGATAGTCTTCTGTTTCTACTGTTCAATTTTATTGTAAATCACAATTATTGGGTTGGCAAGTACCATTACCACCTAATGATAAAATCCGCAATCACTTAGTTACCAACGCAATACCTGAGAAATGGCATATTTTTTATGTTATTGAATGAAAAATTATTCTCAATCACTAAATTCTTCTAATCTGTTATAAACTATGAAGAAACAACTAACCCGAGTTAATAAATATCTAAAAATTTATTCATGAATAGTCAGGTAACGGTAATTCTATATCAAAGGCGAGGAATTTATATAAAAATGAAAAATTGTTATAAAACATTATTAAAATCGATTATAACACGTTCATTGTTACAGATATTAATTTAAAAGAATTAATTAATAGTAACTCAATTATCAGCTGGTATTATATCAGTATTAAGTTATTGTATCTTATAAATTTTGTATCTTATAAATTATTGTATCTTATAAATTGTATCTTATAAATCTTTTAAAATTCGAAGATTCTTACCTTTTTAATTGTTATTGTTGAAAAAAACGAATTTTATTGAGAATTGTTAAAGAAGCAACCTCAAGTTTACACATAAATGGTAAGATGGAATCTGTTAAATTATTGCAATTTTTAATTTGGAACGCACCCTCCATGAAATATTCTGCGTATTAATAATAATTAACTAATGTAGCTCAACTATTCTCCAGATTAAATAATAATTCTAATGCACAATAATACTTTAGAAAAATTCCTTTAATCACTTATAAATTCCTGAATCTTTCTGCAAGGTCCTATGAATTCTTGAATACTGCCTATGTGACAAACAAAGCATCATATTATTATAGAAACAGGTTAATATTAGAATTACCAAACGAATTGTATTCTTTTCTTTTACGATTACTGCAAACATGCAAGTGCTTTTGATGAAATTAATATTGACTTTTGTTGAGTAAAAACATAATTATATATAACTATTTATTTTCATCGTATCGTTCTAACTATAATTATCTGTATATAGTAGAATATTTAGATATATGTACAATGTATATGTGACTCGTTATAAAATGTAATGAACAACTGATCAGTCTCGAGCGTGTTGATTATATGGAGACGAAATTATACGTATTGCAGGTCAGCAATTCTACTGTTAGAAAACCTTGTCTTAAATTATATCAAGAATGAGGCAAAAGGAATCGGGAGTGAAAAGATACATTAACAACAACAATAACGATATTTCTATACAACCCGTTTATTATAAGCTTGAATCATATATTAAATAGTATTCGTGTTAAATATATAACTCAAGTTTCAAGTATGTGTCTACATATCTTATATAGCTTCTTTCAAATGTTTGTGCTTACTCGCGCATAATCTGCAAACAAAAAAAGAAGAAGGAAGGAAACGACGAAGAAGATAGAAAAGAAACAAAAAAAAAGAAAAGAAAAATAATAATGCTATAGGGCTACAAGGAATTACAATCACTGATCGTACGACTTGTTGCGGTAACATTGCTTTGTAAAACAAGGGGCATTCTCGCGTGAATGAAAGGAAATGGACACCGTCGCTATGAGAAAGCCACGTTCCTAACGATTATCTCTCTCATTCTCATTCACACATATTCTTGTTCTCTCTTCTTTTTACACACTCACGCTTTGTGCATCGCTAATGAGTTTTATTAACAGAAATTATCGTGATTCGATTGACATATACGTAACGTTAAGCGCAGAATCGACTGACGTCGCTTTCGCGATCTTTATCGTGATCACACGCACGATATTCGTCTACATCCATAATTGCAGCGGGTCAAACGAACCGGGATGTTTCGAAAAGTCGCTCATGAAGAGAATTATCGGATTTTCCTATTATTTCTTCATAAGACGCATAGTCTGCCCTTCTTAGTTAAAATGTCTATCTACCATTACGATACACCTGAGAAAGCTAAAGTTTTATATCTTTTTGTTCTTTTCGCCTTTGTTTTTTTTTCATTCAATTTAAAATACTTAGTTATTATTCCGCGACAGTTTGCAGAATATACATATATTTTTACTAAAGAGGCAAAAAATATATTGATCTTCAAATATTTTAACATATGGCACATGCATTTCAAAATCGACACAACTCGAACAAGTTTGGAAGTTTACAAAAAAATTATTAACCAAACACATAATGTTTAAGGAAACATTATGCAAAAAGACAAAAAGGACAGCAGACAATGGTTAAATATTATTTCTGCAATTTTCCACTCCTTGTCCGCGACATCTCTCGTTCATGATTGTGATGGTTTTCTAGAGCAAGACTGAATTATTTTAAGTTGCAATACTTTGTAATACATGTGCGATATAGTAAAAGACGAATAAATGCTAGACAGAACATTTTAACTAAATGTACTGATCGCATTTTTAAGATTATCTTCGCTAACCCCGACGATGAAATCGATCGGTTAATCAAATTGCGCTAAGAGGACAAATGCACCTTATGTATCTTCGTGGTGTAGAAAAGAAAGAACATTTCGGGTTGCAAATTACATCGTGTGCTAGAAACAAGAGAAAATTTGTTGACGATTTTAAGCGTAAATTATTTTTCAGTAGGATCTATTTTATCGTTTCGAAATATTTTTCGTTTGGTTTTGCTCTTATACTTTCTCTCTTGTTTTCTCTCACTCCCATTCGGTTCTCTCTTTCTCTTCTATACGTTGCTATCCATCGCGCTATTAACATTGACTACATAATATAATATTTCAATATACCTCTAGATAGTAACATATTTATCTAAGATATTTCACTAAGCAAACGCTTCGCTTACGTGTGCCGAATCGCGGTGGAGGAAAGTACATACTTGGGTTCGTCTCTTTAAGGGTCGTTCCACAAGCGTCGTCGCGGTTTGCGTCATCGATGGTCATTCTCGGCCTCGAATCGCATGGAACGATTGCATCTTGCGTAAGGACTACGATCGATCAGTTCAACTCAATATTCGAAAGCTTAAAAATGTTACTAGAGATGAGCCTTTTGCATGTCAAACTGATCAACTTTCCCACAACTTCACTTTTTATGAAATTCACAACTTCATTGCAGAGATAAATAATTACGTAGTATCCAATATCTTAAAAAATAAAAAATATTTTATTTTCATCGATATATTTATCTGGCGAAACATATATCGAAGTAATGTTTTAAAAATGATGTTTATAGTCGGGATTTTTCTATGCATTTCATCCATAGAGTTGATCAGCATGAGTCAAATGATGAAACAAACGTTTCTTTATTGCAGAGTAATATCTAAACCTTTGTGGTATGAAATACGTATTACGGATATTTATAAAGATATGGATATCTTTAAATTCATTTCTCACTTGTTTGTTAAGTCACTCAGCGAATTTAAACTGTTTTCAATATACTATATTCGAATTTATATAATTTATATAAAGATGTAATATAACTACGAAAAGCATATAATTCAAGTATAATTACAGTTGTGGAAACTTACCCCTGATATTTATTACTTAAAAATAAAATTGTATAATAAAAGATTGTGAATGATAGAGTTCAATGAACAACCATCAGTATAAATATTTTAGATATCTCTAAATGTTTATAAATGTGTAACGATGTTTGAAATTACATAAATGTTTTGCTGCTATTTTATACGACTTTAGTCTAATATTAAGTTGTGCTTTTTAGGAACATATTTTTACTCTTGATATCTTCAGTAAGTCTTTCAAACCATTTATTAGTTATGTAATATAATAATTCAACATATTTTTTTACATATGGCAGTTAAATATTAAAGGAGGATGTAACATTAATATGAAAAGAAATGAAGTTATAAAGACAAGAAAGGAATAAAAGATAATGATATATATATCGCAGATAAAACACATGCAACAAATTGCATAAATATCTGTAAATAACATTGTAAATTGAACATTTACAACACACATACCACAAAGATTTAACCGGAAATTAAGCACTAAATTTTTTTTCAATTGAGAAGTTATAACGAAGCTTGAATTACATCTTGACAAAATTAAATTAGAATATTTTTGTTAGAATTGCCGACATGTTAATGTTGTGTTTGATAGTCCTGCATTGCAATGACGCGATATTCAATCCAACGAATCAAAATTCTACATTCAGTGGACGGATATACGAGCTAGAATTTCGTGTAGTTTTCGTCTAATTTTTGCGTGCGGAGTTTACAGCGTTCGGAAACATTTCTTTCAATAGGAACGCTTTTTTCATGGTTTGTAGTTCAGACTTCATCGCCGAAGAAAACTTCTCGACCGAGCATAAAGCGCAACGTTTGCGATATTGGTATTCTACGAACGAACACGTTTGTCCTGTGAAATCTGTACAGATAGAATCATCTTAACACTGGAATCTAGAATGTCTTGCACATTATCTATGCATAACTAGTGTGGAAATATTTGCTATAATTAATTTTATTTTTAAATCGGTCGTGACATACTTCTTTA
The DNA here is from genome assembly GCF_000188095.3 of Bombus impatiens. NCBI lineage: Eukaryota > Metazoa > Arthropoda > Insecta > Hymenoptera > Apidae > Bombus > Bombus impatiens. Next base: position 298,348 of record NT_176610.1, read on the forward strand.
ATGCTATAGCAATTCTTTAATGCTATTACGCAGTACGATATCTTACTTGTGGACATTCCTAACGTGTATGAACTTAATACAGAAGCATCATTTTATTTTACAATAATGCGGTTGTGTACTTGAAATTATCAATAATGAGATTTGATATTTAAAAATGTTAATCAAAAAATTTGAATTCAATAGAAATCGGTTGTTTGTAATTTCAGAACATCAAAACTTCATTTTTGATATAAAGTACAGTAGAAATTCGACTGAAATTGGACATTTCAAAATCCTACAAGTATATTCTTGGTAAAATTCTTAAAAAACATCTCAATACAATCGTAACAAAATTTTATGTTTAGTTGAAAAATACAACTTTCTTGTATATAGTTTTAAAGAATCTAAAATATATTTAAAAATTATTAGTCTGAAAGTGTTAATTTCCAATTTCAAAATATAAAACCAAGTTTACTGTTTGTAAGGTGATATACGAAATGCTATTAGACGAGATGAGAAAAATAATTTAGGGGTATTTGGCGGTAAGTTATAATGAACTTTATTATAACTTTACGAACATTCTGGATCCCAATGTCAAACTGCTTTCACTGATGTTCTCCATTTCTTTCACGAGGCTCATTGTATACGCCACTGTAACCGAAACGTGCGTTCCTCCCATTAAACAGTAACTGTTTCTCAGTCACACGTATCGTTTTCTCGTTAAGATTAGCTCCTCCCGTAATTACTTTATGAACACTTACGATTAGCTTCGTACATATTTACGCCAGTAGGTGAAGCTCGTTTTTCGCTGTTCTCCCTCAGAAGAAGGAAACTGGTGCCATCGGTGACTCTCGAGTATAGTAACACCGAAACGTCGACTGACTCTTCCATTTTGTACATACGTATTGCACTTAGTAAATGGCAGTTTCTATATATATTACATATTATACATAATATATAATCGAATGAAGAATCCTTGGACACGTCGCCTATTGATGTTAATCACGTAATTTAAGTAATAATTAAATAGCTTATTTTCAATCACGAAATTCATGTTCGTTGACCGTTCCTTTAGATTTTTATATTTTTGTCTGCATAAACAAATCTTGTAGAAAATAATCTCAGATTCGAATTTCTAACAATATCAATCAATGGGTAGAAGTTACGGTAAGGTTCTGTATTTACATCGAAAAAAAGTGAGACGTTATTGGTAATACAAGAAAGAAAAGTCATTCGACTTCAATAACCTGCAATATTCAAAATGTAAAATTGTTATATAATATCCATTCTGTAACAATATGTACAACAAAATAAAAAGTTTATCGATTGGTTTTTGTACTAATGATGCAATCATAATTAATTCAAGTAAACTGAAGACACTTTTATCGGTTGATGTTCGTTGCTAATGTATGGTTTAAAATCAATTTGTATTTTTTTGCCGCAATATAACAAAAATTATTCGTATGAAACAAACTATTTAATATTATAATTTTTATTCATTATATTCCAGATATATGGTTACAAATAATTTAATTTCAGTTACTAACTTAAAGAACATCAAATTTTCTAATTATTGAAAAATAATAAATATTCCATGTACGACGATTGTTTACTATATTATAACCAACTCATAATCATCTAAAAAATAAAACATTTTTGAACTACCTGATTGCTTAAAATTGGTTAATGAAATTCTGAGTAAAAATAAAAAATAATTAATAGACAAACACGGATTTTATTCTTTTTAACTATAACATCCAATCCAATTGCTTTATAATGAATAAATCTGAACTTAAAATGATATAAGCATGGTTACGAGCATAAACTCAAAGTAGCAAAAATTATTGATCAGTCGTCGTTAGTGGTTTACCTCGTTTGTCACCCAGCCCCATAGCAAACGTGTTTTTCAGTCGAACGGGGTCTGCTATTGGTTTTATACATACACGCAAAGGTTACCCTAGACTTAATCATATTTGTTGATAAAATTGACTTTCTTCTTCACTACAGTATTCGAGATACCCTTAACATGTAGCCACCATGTACTTTACAGACTTTGAAAGCTATTTAATAGCGATCTTCGACGTTTCGAAGATCTGTTCTTGTATCGTTTGATCGTCGGACGATTAAAGTCTACTAAATTCACCTAAGCTCTTCAATAGTAAAAGACACTGATCTCGACTCACGCACTTCTTTTTAACCAGCCTACAAGATTATCGCAATCCTCGAGGAACATCGTACAGGACCCTTTAATTCGTCGGGCTGATACTGTCAAAAAATGCATACATTTCGGATGACAGTGATGGAAATGTATCTTAAACAAGTAACGTTGATACGATCGATAGGAATCCCCTTACGAATTATACGATTAAGGTTATTCGATCAAATATGCTCGATTTTCGAAGTACTCGTACATCTTCGTATCGTTTACACTGATTTCTAGGAAAATTTGTTTAATATTTTACTAAAAGCATAAAATGCCCGTCTGTGAAGAACAGCGCCGGTGTATGATAGTGTCAGTCCCGTTTATTTAAATAGCACATCGATTTAACGATTACAGTTTTGCAGACAAAAAAAAAAAAAAAATACAAAACAAAAAAGAAATAGAAAAGATGAAAGAAACGAAAAGGAAACGTTCACCTATCGAAAAGCACCAACGTGTTATCCATTCTGTTCCTCTATTGTAAGATGACGCGACAAATTTAAAAGAAGCCACGCAGAATAAGCTTTCGTCGTCGTGTCAATTTCGATTCCTAACCATCTGACTAAAAACTTTATCCTTCTTTTAGACATATCTACTTGTAGCATTTTACTTAACGTTAATTGTACCTATATCTTATACATAACCTATGTACTTATCTCTTTGCCTATATATTTATATATATATAGGCAAAGGTTATATATATATATATAATTATACACGTAATTATATATATTTTTTCCTTTTGTATACTATACATAACATTAGCAAACGTACAATATTCTATAGAATATGTTCAATATATTTTTATCCTTGTATAATATCATATACATGTATGATGTGTTCTATATATATATATAACATTATATATATAATTACTGTTATATATATAAATATCATACATATATATCGCAACATAGAATTCGTAGCGATATCCGCGCACAGTTTCTCTTAAATATTTTAGTTACATATACAATAATATTGTGTGTCCTTCGTTTTCTCATATTCATGTATCATTGTATATTTATATTTACTTATTTTTATATAATATACTTATATCTATATTTATTTATATATGTATAATATGCGCCTTCGTGCACATGAGGTTACTTCTATAGGGAAAGAGATCGTGTACGTACGGCGAAACGTCGGCAAAGACGTCTTGTCCATTCGTCGCTCATTTTATTATCTTAGTTGTCCGTCATTTTTCCCTTTTTTTCCTTTCGGTTCTTACTTATTTGGAGCCACGCAAACGAATTACGAGTAATTTTGCATGTCATCGTGATGAGACAAATAAACAAGAAATAAAAGAAAAACCGCAAAAAAGTAGAAAATGTGCAAGTGAATTTTTCGTTTACTCTGTTAAACTGGCCCAACGTGGCATATTATTCGCCGTTCGCGGATTCTACCGTTCGTCGCGGATTCGCAAAAATAAACTGGCGAACGGGAATCACGATCCAACGGCGCGTATATATTATATATATACGAACTATACATATACACGAACACAAAAGAAAAGTAACGAAATCTCGTGGATTTGTCCATAGCGCCGATTTGTCTGCCGTGGGACGATTATGTGTAATGTCTATGCGTATTACGGGCTATCGAGAGATCCGAGACGGAAGTCGAACGCCTTTGTGAGTTGCCGCTAGTTCGCAGCATGCGTGTGTAGCGTCGAACGGAGGAGCACGCGACGATCTTCGTGCCACGTGACATGAGTTGCAGGTTGCAGGCGCAGGTTCTCCTGGTCGTGCACACGCACTCGCGCGGAAGTCACGAGGAAGGAAACAAGAAGGATCTGGAGAAGCTGATCGGAATACTCCAGCGATCGAGAGAAGTCGACGGGATGTTGCTTGTTCACCCATAGCTCGAATGGTGAAAAATTCCGGAAATCGTGCCGATTCGCGCGAAAGAATTTATCGTAGGCCAAGCTCTTCATTTTGATGCATACTTTTTGAAGTAAAAAGATAGACTTCCAGAATATAAATGATCTTTCTCTCTCTTTCTTAGAAGATACGTTTACATATGTGTCATGGAATTCGTGCTGGAATATTTTATTTGATATAAGTTTATCCTGAATAACAAATTTTGAGGTCACATTATACAGAAGCATTCACATTATACAAAAACATTGTGAGGCGAAGAGATTTTGAGCAAGTGAAGCAATTCTATTTTCAAAAGAAGTTAAAAAGAAAATAATGAATTCGGATGCATTGATTAAATTCTAGAAATTGTCAGCTAGCAATAGTTTTAATTGCGAAATGTTTCTTTAGATTTAGTTTGTCTCAATCAATGATCAATTTTTGAGTAAATTAGAGTGTGCTCGCAAATATAGAATTAAAAGGTTCAAACCGTAGATCTATGCTGATTCAATCTTCAAGCATAAGAAGAATTCCATCGACTCAACTTCCGGTTACATTTTCCTCACTGAAATGTAATACAATCGTTTTCTACCTATGCTACATCCTCCAATGACGTCATGATTACGTTTCTCATCACCACAAAACATTAAACTCTAACTATCGCACGGAAAATGTAACAGAAAACAGGAAAACCTTACGTATTTTTCTAATGAGAGGGTCATAACAACGATTAAAAGTATTTTGTCGTTATCCAAACGCTAGAACGAAGAAATATCTCGGATCTAGGATTGCGAATCGGCAAAATCTCATGCTATTTGATGTTTGGAGTCTCGAACTTCTTGCTATGTTTCATTTCCACCTAATCGTTGCATGAAATAGTGGCAACGAAACGACATTGCCTGCTCCCCGATGTTGATCGCATTTACGGCGTTCTTTTCGCACCACAGTTGCACAGGCGTAAATCGGCATCTTTGAAGTACGTTTGTTGGTATGGTACATATCTTGGTTGTGGTCCGGTATAATTATTTCTACATCTTATCACAAGTACTCGTCGATCCTCCAGCTCGTCCTCGACACATGGGATTTCTGTAACAAAAGAAAATGATGATGCGTTAATTTTTTTTTATTATGTACATTCTTATATACAGTGGCGCACTAAAGCAATTAAACATTTATAAAAACATTTTATGAATATACTACGCGTATTATACAAAATATTTCGAAACTTCATAGTTATTGAAATATGTAAGACTATTATGATTATATTGATAAAATTTGAAACATATTTGAAAATGTACATAACGTAGGATATTTATTGTACTTGCATTTTATAGAGTTACAAAAGTATTTAGGCAATCAATTATCCATTACATTAATAATCCTCAATATTCAGTGCAGGTAAAATATTTGATTTACAATTATTATATAAAATACTTTTATCTAACCAATGTGTCTATGTTCAAATAATTTTATCTGATGAATACGTGAACATTATAGTTTTTATCGTCTATTATAGTAATCATATTAAAAGAGACCTGGTATTCTGTAAAATAATATCTAGAATGACTTCATTTGTGTAATTTCCGCTTATGATTGTACTAATTATACCTAATCATATTATAAATAGGTTCTCAATTATAGAGGGGAAAATAAATAAATATGTATCTATAATATACATTACAGTATTGTCACAGTAAATATGATATACAGATAACAAGACGTTCAGATAAGGAGTATTCAAATAATAGAGGTTCTACAGTAATTGTTATATAATATTATAAATGTGGACTACAAGATTAGAGAATTCGATATAATAGTTATTATAGAACACCACTTACTGAAACGGAATTTTAGTTAGTATCTGATTAAATGAATTCCTGCCGACTACATCCATTTATTTGAACATGAGTTCCTATTATATAAATGAAAATAGTACAGAGAATCAATAACTATTATATGAATTGCTAGTTCCGCAATAGTTTCAATTAAATGGAGTCATATTCTAATAATGATTTCGAAGATAATAATTTATTACGTGAAATATAGGATAGATAAATATTGAGCCAAAGCAGGAAAAAAAATGTTATGACTCACTTTGGTATCATTAAATAACAACAATTATTACAATAGTACAGTTATTTATTTTAGAATCAGTCAAAGTAACTAAATTAATTGAGACCGTCTCACAAATACTAAGGGAATTTTGGATTGGTAAAATGTGATTCGATAAAATTAGTTAAATAATCTTTAATAACAGTGGGTACATTCTGTTTATAATTATTTCTAAATATTTTGACACTTGTATGTGACAGTTTCTTTCGTATCTAATCTAACTTTATATGTGTGAAAACAATATGTTTCTAACATGTTTATTGCGAATTATCAACTGAATAGCGACCGGTCGGGTCCAACCGATCGGTTGATATCGCGAATCTTGAATGAATTAACGCTCAAGGTGGAGGAGGTTTAATATATCGAGTGCTAGGGTAGTTTGGCATTTTATTTGCACTTGTTGTATACAAGCAGAGTTGGATGTTTTGATCACGACCGTCGTAAGATGTTGTTGAGACTGAAGAAGATGTAATTTTTCTCAATGTGTTATGTTATGTAATTGTTCTCATTATGTTTGTCCCAATATGTTATTGATACTCCCCCAACCGCTGAGTCTCCATCGTACATCGTTCTTTCCGTCCCTGACTTTTCACAGGTTCACCTGTACTCTCGGGGGTGCATATCCTTCGGTATTACCAGGGTTTTTTAAAACCCTGCGTCATCAGGTTAATCGCTCGGGAAGGCAGGCAATTCGGAGTTTCCCAAAAAACAGAGGTGTTGCCCGAGTCATAAACGGACGGCTACTCCAAATCCCGAGCAATGTTTTATGTGTAAAAATGTACACGCATGTACTCAAATGCAAAAGTATATAAAATATCAAAAGTAAGAGACATATTATTACATTTAGAAAATAAAACATTCTCTTATTTGAATTACGATCCTTTACTTATATTTGAAAAATCATGAATTTGTATACATAATTGTAGTATGATCATGATTATTGATAAAAATCAAATTAATTTATATTAACGGTAATTTTATATAAAAGTAAAAATTCATAATTCTTGTCATTTTCTCTTGAAGTGTATATTTTTAAAATGTTTTATTTTATGAAAATAATGGATTTCTTATTTCTAGTGTAATAATTTTCCTATTTCTCTTATTTCTTTCATTTGATATCGAGAGTTTAGCTAATGATAAACTTTAAAAAGTTATTCGTCAGCTAATTTATTTTTACTTCTCTTAAATCGCCGAAATACTCGTATTTGAAGTAGATCTATAATTAGACAACTTCAAATCGATTAAGAGTACCACTTGAATAAATATACATAGTTTGTCAACGTTTGGCGCGAAATTATCAAAGAAATCTAAACTCGGACGATTTTAGAAAAATAAATGCTGCAATGATGATAAATACGTTAAAAATAGGTACTCCATTTTAAAATAAACTCGATTTACAACTGTAAACGGTAACAAGCATATCTCATGGAAAACTTCTTGGTCGTTTATTTCAACCAATACAAGGATATCGATTAGGGAGTACAAAGTAAGATAAACAGCAAAATATACAGGGTGCATCACCTAACTCGAGTACCTTACATATTTCACTTATTATTAATGATAAGAAAAAATGTTAGACGAAGGCATTATTTGATTTAGAAGGGCAAATATGATATTAATCATAAAATTTTTCTCAATATCACATTTTTCCAGATTACAAAGTCATTAATGTCTTTCTAAATGGGGCTATATATTTTTATTATCATGGCGTTATAGCTGAGATTAAGACCAATCCAAAAACCTATAATATCATGGCATTCATATGAGCACGAAAAATTCAGAGATGTTCGATAATAGGTATCAGCGAATAATACCATGATTATGATAGAGAAATTAATGAAAAAAAACTCATTTCAACAAGTGTGCAAAATAGTGACCATCTAATTCAATATATTTCTGTGAAAGATTAACATACGATCTTTGGCCATTCCTATAAATTACTGACGAATATTAGCACACGCACTTCTAATGTTGTGGAAATATCATGATAAACTGTTTCGTCAATTATATTCCACGGAGAGAAGTGTAGGTGCGTGAGATCAAACAAACACACAGGCTATTAGAGTTGTATAAAGGCCGATCTAACATTGAGGAAACGTTTCTTCTATTGAACATCATTTTGAACTTTGTTGAAGTAAATTTTTCTTTACTGATCTCTCTATTACAGTTATTTTATTATTTGCAGCTATTATCAAACATTTTTAAATTTTTTGCATTTATGGTCACGTGAATGTCATGGTATTATAGGTCACTGAACTAGTCTTACCTCTTACCTCAACTAAGACATCGACGAATTTGAAGTCTCAAAAAATATGACCTTGAGAATAATTTCATGATTGCCAACATATATGCTCCTCGAAATCAAGTAATGTTTTTCCTCGTTTATCCTCGTTTTTCCTTGTTCGACATTTTTTTATATTATCAATGATAAATGAGGTATTTAACATGTTTAAGCAAGCAATTACGATTATTGCAATATAAAAAGCTGTTATTCGATAATAATGCTATATCGGCCATATATTTATATGAACTCTTTTTCTTTTTTCGGTACGCTAAATTCGTCCCAGTTATACCTGTGGCGGATCGGTATCAACAGGACGCTGACAGGTCGAGGCATCAACGCGGCGCAACACCTCCCGGGCGATCCGCTGGTACCAACCGCCAACACTAGAGGGCTACGACGACAACGAGTCTGTCTGTCTAACTCGCTAGCGGTCGCATATACGAGCGATTGATACAAATATCGCACCTAGCGAGACTCCCTCTACGTCTAAGGCAGGGACTACCGGGCATAGCCTTACTAACGAGTCCACTGGTAGTCCCGGGACGAAACGCACTCTCTCTCTCTTTTCATCCGCCACATTGGTGACCCCGGCGTGAGTGAAAGTTAAAGAGGTGACTGTGATAGTGATACTGAGACTCTATAAACGCCGCGAATTGAAACTGCTGTACGATGGCAAATACCGAGGGGATTGCGAACAGTGCACGAGTTTACCAAATAATTAATATGCCTCCGCTGCAGCCCCTCGGAGGTCACGGCGTGGTTTACGCTTCTGGAAATACAGTTCGAGGACATGGATCTTACGGACAACAAGCGAAAGTTCGTGACCCTCGCCAGGTGCCTCGGCGGTCGGTACATGTCGCATATCGAGGACGTGAAGAGGAGGATACCAGAGGCGAACAATACGATAAGTTAAAAAACACGATCATTCGAGAGTTGGCTGATACAGCCAGCACGAAGTCACGCAAACTGCTGACTTTCGAAGAGATGGGCGATCAAAAGCCGTCCCAATTCCATCAACACCTGAGAAGACTAGCCGGTCCCTCCATGCCGGACGACTTCCTCCTCACACGCTGGAGGGAGCGACTTCCGGAATATCTAGACATCGCCCGCTCCTCACACCCTGGAGGGAGCGACTCCCGGAATATATAGACACCCGCCCTGGCCGCGGTGAACGAAACGGACGTAGAAAAGTTGACGCGAGCAGCCGATCGAATTTACGAGACACACTCGTTGAGAAGACAGAGGGTCGCCATTATCGAGACAGAGAGAACGGGAGGCGAACGGCAAGATTGCCCCTCAGAATCGACAGACAGACCCGTTGTCGTCGTAGCCCTCTAGTGTTGGCGGTTGGTACCAGCGGATCGCCCGGGAGGTGTTGCGCCGCGTTGATGCCTCGACCTGTCAGCGTCCTGTTGATACCGATCCGCCACATACCTATCCCTTATATTTAAGGAAACATCACATATGAACATAGATTTTTTCAAATATTTCTACGACAGAATGTATAATTTGCCTTTTCTTCCATGAAAATTAACTGAAGAAGCAATCATTAACATATGTATTTTTCCTTTCCTTTAGAATTGCACATATATTTTCTATTTTCTTAACAACATATAGAATGATTTTTTTACTGTAAATAATGTGTAGGAAGCTATTCTGTATCACAAGTCAGAGAAAACTCAGATTGCTATCAACATAGAGTTTAGTCGCTCCTGAGACTTTTCCATATTTTGTTGAGGTTTATGCTTTAATAAATGCTTTCTTGAAATTTTTGAGAAATTGAGCACTCATTATAACAAGACATATTTAGTTTCTGCTAATTAAAAGAATGGATCACGAAAAAGCTGTCTATTATATCTCAATTATTTTATTCATCGAATTATTTGATTCTTTGCTTGTTGTTACGTAAAAGGAAATTCCGAAAAATTGTTCACACTTCTGTATGTTAAGTTGTATTAAGCGATATCTTCGTTGTTACTTTCAAATTTGTTCAAAATTGCAAAAAATGCAATTTGAGAAAAGTTGAAAGAAAAATGGAGAGGAAAAATTTCAAAATATTTTATTTCTATGACTATGAGGTAAGTGTCGATATTAATCCAAAGTCTAAGAAAAAGTTTTGTTCCGTCGTTAATAATAAGCTACAGATCAACGTATGCTCCAACAAAATTCGTATTCTGAACTTGCTTATTCTTGACATCAGAAACTGACATTCTTGCTGAAATCCATTTTGCTAAGAGCAAAATCTTTCTTTTTTGGATATATCGATCTTTTTTTAATCACAAAGTAATGCTGACACGAAAAATGGTATCGCAAATTGATTCAGAAGCAGAAGTGGAAACTATATACTATCGAAATGGTAGAAAATTGTTCTAATACGAATAAAAATAAAAACTTGATAGGGAACACTTGAATTATACATTTAAATAAACATGTAGAAGTTGGTTTCATAGATTAGATTCAATAACTTGTTAGTAAGATAAATAGAAAAATAACACGTAATTAATAAAGCTTTTTAAAATATATCTTCGTGAAAATACACTATCGCATAAAACTCTGGGCATTTATCATATCTTTTTCAAAATCTAAGTAAATTTAAATAATTGTAGAATTCACATCTTATATGACAAGGAATGTAGCTGATGTATAATATGGTAATGTATTAAAAATTTTATTTATACATCATTTAGAATTCATAATTTATATCGAATATTAAAGTTTCGCTAAAAATGGGAAATACTTTAAAACGCAAGTACATATTGTAGGAGAAAAAGGAACTGTTTAAATACTTCTATAAATGAATTTATAATTTTTAATAACCCAATGAACATGGTCTTTTTATATAAAATACTTTTACATTGAACTGAATTTATACAAATTACTTTCTAAGTAAATACAATTATCAGCAAAAGTTTTTCAAATTATGAACCCGATTATACGAATAAAGCAAAAATTCTTCAAAATCGTTTAACAACTAGTGCATAAAATACAAACACATTAACTATTCACCGCACGTATATATGTAGATCTAATCAAACAAACAATGCATATACGAGAGAATCGTGCAGGACTGACTGGCATACAGTACCGATCAGTTACTTCTGACTTTTTCCACTAAATATTAGCACCTCTATTTGAATAAACAAATGAATATGACGATTCTGTGTAACATGTTTCGAAGTCATATCGTTTATTCCATTGTTTTCGCTGTTCTAACACGTTAAATGTATAGATTGATATTTCGAATTATTTAAAAGTTATTTTCTAGAACTGATATTTTGTTTCTCAGGTAAGTAAAAGATTCTAATCTATTAAGTATAATTATCAGTTCCAGTTTGCAATTTTCTTTGTATATTATATACATTATGATCTAAAAATGTTTTCAAATGTTTGTCGGCCAGTATCGACCATCCAACTGCCATCAAGTATAGATTAAATATTTTTTATCTGTAAGTTCAATCTGTTGGTAACTGAAATTAAATTAAAAGATGTTCATTTAATCTTCTACCTTTTCCCACAGAAAAATCTCCGAAATTGCAAAACAGAAAGAAGGAAAATGGACAGAAGAAGGCATGAATGCGGCTTTGAAGCTACTTCTCGAAAATAAGATGATCCAGAAACAAACCGTTGAAGCTTTTCAATGTTTCAAAAACGATAAATGTGATGGCTGGGCACACATTCGAATGTATAGATCAAGAAAATATTAATTATTTTACTTGTGATATATGTAAAAATAAAATTTGAATAAAGATGTATATCCTAAGCTGTAAATGTTTCTTTTTTAACATTATTAATCATTTAGGTCGAAAAATCTACTACTTAAAATTAAAATGTCAATCTTTATTATTTAATTTCACAAAATTAATTGCCATTAATTTACATAAATAAATAATTAAATTACATAATTCCACATAATTAAGTTGCATTTGTACTACAAACTCATTTTTAAAATTTTGATATTCACCGACCAGTCCAAGACGTAACAGAAAAACTTACAGCGCTCGGTACTGCACGATTCTCTCCTAGTACTTAAAAGAAAATTAAAATCCCTCAAACAGTCCACATGATCTTCAAACATATTCATTTTCTCAAAAGCTCTTATAGCATTTCGCAATGTAGCCCTCTGTCAAAGACGTCTACTTCTACTTATTCCTTACCAAATCTAATGGATCATCCGATTCGCTCGCGTATTGCGTGTTACAGCCGACGACAAAAGAACGATGGAAAAGTTGTCGAAATAGATGCAGCGTGTACGATCGACGAGCAGCTTCGTTTAGCGAGAAGCTGATGGACTGACGATGGAAGCAGGGTGGGAAGAACGAGCAGCAGTAGCAGCAGCAAGCAGAAGCCAGGAAAGGGAGACGAGACCCCGCTCGCGTTGCTGTCGTCGTCGTCGTCGACGTCCTAGCCGTGATTTACATGCAGCCCGGAGGCCGTTGTCGCGGTGGCTTTTACCGTTCTCTCCAGCTCTCTGCTCTTCCAGCTTTTAGTCGCCGGCTCCGTTCCTATGTGTGCATCGAACAGTTGTACGTACACGCAAGCAGGCTCTCTGGACACCTCCGCGAATCGTTGAATCCAGGAATTGGGTTTCGCGTTGGCGCGTCATTATGTTGTTTATGAGCACGGGAACGTGGCGAGACAGCGAAGAAAAAGTGTCCACGGACGCACCGGGCAATATTTACCGGTCAAGCGACACAGCACCAAACCCGCGTTTCAGGATTTTTCCAACAGGACGAGTTTTATACGGCCGGCTGATCCACTTTGCTTTCGAACCACGACCAATCGCCGCGCCGCTTTGGCAGGCTACCAATGAAGAACTCGTCATGTGTGTGTTTCAGTTGTTGGAACCTAACTTACGATTTTTCCTCCTTTCGTTTACCTTCCTTCCTTTCTTTTTGAAATTTTACTTTTCCATCACCTTTTATCTTCGCCATTCTTTACGGTTTCATCTTCACGGTGTCTCTTCGTCGAACGTTTTGGTATTCGTTTCTTTTTTTTTCTTTTGTTTTATTCGAAGAGACACGAAGGAGTACAAGAAGACCCTATAAAAACCCCATAACGCGAGATGTACACAATCTCATAAAAATATTTGAACGCTTCTAGACACTTTTTATGAATGTATCATGTGCATTATGTGAAACCATTTTGAAATTACATTAACACATTAGCACACGACTATCATAATTGCATTGATAAAGTTTTAAAAAGGTTTGAAAATTTATATAGAAATTACAAGATATGTTGTACAAGTACACATTGCCCAGAAGTATTTGAACAGTCGATTATCCATTACATTAATAAACATATTTAACATTTATTGTATGTTTAAAATGGCTATTCATGGTACATACTAATTTTTTATTAAATATATGTCTACAATAAATATCTTGTAATTTCTATATATATTTTCGAATTAGTTTCAAATTTTACCAATGATAGTCGTGTCTCATCGTAGTGCTAATGAATTTGCAAAATGTTTTATAAAATATAGGGTGCGTTATGGGAAACAGACGATTTTCAAATGAACGTTACGAAGCAGACAGTGGGGGTAGATGCTTGAGTAGGAGGGTATTTAACGCGTTAGGCAATATCACTTCATTTATTATCATGTCGCTGTGGACATTAGAGCATGAATGTTTGTATACGGTAGTTTCGTAAAAAGCGATAAGTCGGTTATTGAAACTCTTTCGTCGGCGTTTCAATATTGGGCGTCATGGGAACATTTCAAGTCAAGGGAACATACCATCTCAAGGTGGGTAACATCTTTTCGAACAAGAGGAACAGTAATGAAAAAGAAACCACCTGGACTTGTCGCAAACTGCAAGAACTCTGGAGAACGTGGGAAGAGTGAGAGAAGCCATCATACGGAGTCCAACTTGTTCTGCTCGGCGACATGCTGCTGAATTAGGAATGAGCGAAAGCACAGTAAGGCGAATGCTACACAAAGATATGGAACTCCATCCTTACAAAACGATGGTCGTTTAGAAGTTAAACGAAGGGGATTTTGACAACGTTCAGTCTCCGCCGAGCTAATGCTCGAAATATTATTGAAGAACATGAGGACGCAACCATCATGATGAGTGATGAAGCACATTTCACATTCAGTAAAGAAACAGAACTTCCAATACTTGCATAACCCGAAGGTGGCGGTTAGATGTGCTATTGGTAAATTTGATATCATTGGCCCGTACTTTTTTGAGGAAAATGGAATCACCGCGACTGTAAACTCAGTTTGATACATCAATATGATCAACAATTTCTTGAAATCGGAACTATGGAGAGGAAGGATTAACAGACAATATGTGTAGTTTCACAAGATGGGACCACCGCTCATAATCAGGTTCCTCGGTCTCCTTGGTCACCTGATTTTTCAGTGTGTAACTTTTTTCTGTGAGATTACCTCAAGTCACGCGTATACGAAGGAAAGCCACAAACATTAGGAGAACTGAAGGACGCCATTCGCCAGCAACTAAGGATGATAAACGAAGAACTGTTGGGGGAGTAGCAGCGAACCTCCCGGAGCGAATATAAAGTTGCATTCACTAAAATGGTCACCACTTAAGTGACATAATTTTTCATACATAAATTCATCGTCTTTTTCCTCTGCAATCTTCATTTCCTTAAAAAGCATTTCATCCCCACTGTTATTTCTCAAATAGTGCCACACAAGGGCAGTAGGAATTTTTTTATCTCGTTATACAAGTATCCTATTGTAGGTGCAGGTATAGTAGGTCGTTCTCGTGACTGGGCTAACGAGAGCATGTGAGTTTTCATGAAGAAGCACACGATGAAAACGACGAGATACGCGCCGAGTGGTCTTGAAACTTGCGCAGCAGGTGAAAGGTAAAGGACTGGATTGCGTGGTGAGAAGCATTACAAACGATTACTCCTGTTTCTGCTGTTAACTCCCATGCATGCGGCATAATGCGTTATTAAACAGCTGTTTCGGGGAGTCTAATGGGAAGCTCGCGCAAATTGCTCGTTTGAATCTCGGATGCCTTTTGGTTATTCGTCTCTTGTCGTTCTTTTATGGAATAAATTGTATGGGCGTTGTAAACGGGTTTTTATTGTCGATATTAACGTGTCTAGTTGAATGACTTATGTTGTATTTAACATGATTTATTCCCCGAGAAAAGCTTATTGTAGTATTTGTTTGAGTTTGAATTCAAAAAATTGAATTGATATATTTTACTTCTTCATATTCAATATTGCATACATGCAATATTGTACTTTTCTAAGTCATTAATTAGACGATTTATTAGTTAATAAGTCTTAAACGATAAATGTATTTGTACATGATAAATTGGTTTTCAATTTTGATATATTATTCCTTCTTTACAAAACTACCCGAAAAAATATGTTTCTATTATTAATAATTAATAAAAAATAATTTTTATATACGAAAAATTACACAAAAAGGCACTAGTTAATCAATTTTTGTATAGTAACTTACATTTGCGTAATTTTAGTATCATAAAACGGTCGAGAACTATTTCATTCGCGTATTACTTTGTTCAGTAAGCTTCAATCTATTAAATGCTTTTCTGTGATAAAAAGATCTTAAATGTATGTAATTTATGTTAAGTAATAACTATAATTATGTTGGCTCCTTTTTGGTGTATGTAAAGTATTACATATAGTATAATATAACTTGTTAAATTTATTTTCAACTTTGTTTATTATTTACATATTCTTAAGTTCTGTTATAGATTGCTTAAATTCGTGCTTTTATTACATTTTGTACACATAACTTCCTTTTCTATTTTAAATGTTAAATGTTCAAATGTTTATTATTTTTAAGAAACTCTATTTTACATACTTGATTCACCAAAGAGCAAGACCAGTTTTCATTTGTTGAATGATAAAACCCATTTTATTAAATAGTATATATTATAAATTATTCATTCAAAAACAAGCATACAATTAATTTTTAAACACTCAAAAAATTTTAAACCATACAGTATACAATCGCGTTAAATTAACCTATTAAAATTATTATTCCCAGTAACAATATTCTTCAATAAATCTCATTCGATTCTTTTTATAAAACTTCACACAATGTCATATAGTATTTTTGTATTTCAATAATATACTAATTATGCTGCACTACATTGAATATACAATTACAACAATGCTAAAAAATAACAAAGACAGTAACAGAAAATACAGTCCCTTTACTATCTCACAACGTTAATTTCACTAAATACAGATATGTCTCGTAATTTGCATTGAATGAGTGAAAACTCAGTTAAAAGTTATTCTTGTATCATCACACTCAAGTTCCAAATCTTGGAGCACGTGCAGAAATCGTACGAACTAGCAACAACCCATCTACATAAATTTCATATATCATGGATTTATCATTAGTATAACTCTTCCAAAGCCGTTGACATCCCCTTGGTCCTACTTCGTAATTTTATGCTCGCGTTCCTTCCCCAGGCGCAAGCCAGTTTTATTCCCATCGCAGACTTTGAGTAGCGTCATTCAGGGTATTTGGGCGAAGAAACGAGAAACGACGGAGAAAACCAGAGGACAAATAGAAACAAAGAGCAGAAAGTGAAAGGAATGGGTCACGACTTCGTTGAGATTTTGTGTCGAACCACTTTTCTGCTTGTTGAATTTGAGTCATTTGCCGACAATATAATTATGACCTTTAATTATCAAAGAGAATGACGGGGACAATTGTTGGATGTAGGTTGTGTGTCTTAACGGTAATGAATGAATTGCTAAGATTTAAGATTACTAAATTTACGTGCATGAACATTATTTTTCTACTTCCAATGGTATTAACGTTGGGGTTATAGTATGTATTACTCTCAATTTTATATTTTGTTAGTATATCAATTTCCTAAATTCCAATTTTCTCATAGTCCAATCTTTCCATTTCTAATTCTCCCTTAATTCAGATCCTAATTTTTCTCAATTAAATTTACAATTAGTATTCGATTTTTACGTTCTGAATTTTCCTATCATTCAATCATTCAATTCTTAGTTTTTCCAAAACACAACTTTCCAATCCTACAATTTTCAATTTACCTAAATCTTGAGTTTCTAATTTTTTCATTTTTTACAATCCATTTGGAAAATGAGTCATTGTAAATTTCATTTCTCACGCAATTTCACCTATATAAACTATATGTAAAAATAGTGCATTAATTTTTTTACATTTTTGTAATCAATTTGTGTGATCAATATATTACTAACTGAACGAATTATTCTTGAAGTTATTCCTAGAAAAGATCTAAAAACCATGAATATTGTTCGGATTATCACAGTGATTTTAAGCTTATAAAACATGCTCGTAAAATAAAACATACAGACATTCGGTCTGTCCTTTCTATTTTACATTCAATTAAATGTATACACGTGGAGTTATAATTTATGCTTGAAATTGTTGTAATTGAATAGAAGGAAGATAAAGTATATGTGATATCGTTTATAAAATGTTCGTGATAATTAATTCGTTAATTGCTTATGGTATAATATTATCTCTTAAATTTACTTGATTTACTTAAGTAGTTTTCATTTAATATGCTGCATTTGCTATGACATGTATTTAAATTACTCATGAAAATGCAATATGAATTTTACTTTTAAAAAATTGATTTTTGTTTTTATGGTTCAATGTTGATTAAGCATTATTTACTCCTCCCAGAGACTACTGCCAACTCTGCTAGTTTCAAATGATTGCATTTTTAACATAATAAATATTTTATTCTTATCATAGTTTGAACAGTTTCATCTACAATTGACAATTGCTGAATATGTATTTTCGACTATCTATCAAAGAGTCCTATAAATCCGAATAAAAAGAATAACTATCTAAATTAGTTATTCATCTCGATTAAAAACAGAAGCTTCAAAGTCGACGAACCTACACAAGATTCAACAGAACGTATCGAGAGGATGCACGGACAAATATATTTCACGCTTAGAAATTCGATACAGATGAATTTAGATAGCAAAAGAGAAAAGAAGAAAATGGGGGTGGTAACTCTGTTAGCACTTCGCACAGCTAGTCATTCATACATACATACACAAAAGCTTGCGGCACTCTTCGCTCGGGGAATGAAAGATCGGACGTCGATGGTAAAACGTGCTTGCCTGGACTTGCTAATGGATTCCGCACTCTGATTTCACCTTCTTTTCTTTTTTCCCTTTTTTATCTTCTTCCTTTTTTATTTCGTGGTTCCTCTTAAATTCATGTACTTTCCATGCCTTTGTTCAGGTGCGCATACTTGGCGTTCTCGTGGAAAGCTATATACATAATTGAAGGACCTCTAGCGAACCCTTTAACTTCCAACCTTTGCTACACCGCACCGAGAAAACCCGCTTATTGTGTATTTTATAACCGAACGTATTCGACCCTATTAAATTTGCGAGCAATTAAGCGCCCGTTTGAAAAAGGAATCGATATTTCCCCTTTAGTCGTTCTGTTCTACGAAAAAAGAGAAGAAACGCGGAAATAAATTTAACACTATCCTTCGTTTATCATTTATAATATACAAAAATATCTCTGTAGAGTCCCTTTGATATTGAAGGTGCATTTTTGTATAGGATACATCATTCAAAAGAAATTATTGTTACTTTGTAATTGGTCAAAGAGCACATTTGAAATATTTTGGTATCGATGACGAATAATTGGTTCGGTACTGAGATTACTTTTTAGCTGTATCGCTTGTTTTTGAAGCGATTTGTATAATTTAGTGGAAATAAAAATATTGTAATTTTACTGTTTATAATGCCTCGTGTAATTGGTATTAACTGCACTTTTAAAAAGAATGCCATGAAAAAGTATGGTATGATATAGAATGAACCCATCGGATTCAACTTGATATATTTTTATGCGTGAAAAAGGATTCTAAATAAAGATAAAGATTCTAATAAATCTGCTTTCTCTTAAAAATAGGATTCTAAATTTGATACAATTTTTTACACGCTTAATTCTTTGCATTCTGAAAATTGTTGATGCGACCTAACACATTTCTACAGTGAAGTTATTTAAAACTGAAAATTTTCTTTATTTAATCATATATATGTACAGTAATCTTATTGTCTTTTAAATTTTTTATTAGTGGAAGTAGCGCAAAAAAATATTTGTTTGTTATTAGTATTAATGCACAGTATTAGTAAAATACGAAGTGTTGAAACAAATCATTAATTTAAAAGTTTTAAGTTTACTAAGATTACGAAATATTGAAACTATAATAAATATTTGAATGATCCTTCGTTGAACCCAAGACACTTTTCCATCCTTTCCTTTTCATTATTAAGTATAAGGATTGTACCCTTTTTTTGAAATATTTTATAACAATATTTTGTAACAAAACACATTGTTGAATATTTTGATATTTAGGAAACAAAGCTTCTGTTATTCTGCTATTAATTTCCAAGACTAATTATTAGCTTAGTGAATAGTATTATAATATTAATATTAGAATAGAATCGAATAATCATTAAACATTAAGATCATCATTAAACACGATACTTTAAAACAATAAAAAATACAAATATTTATGTAACATAAAATAAGTCAATCATGATTTAAATAAATTTAAAATCAATCGTAACTTCAGATAAATTTTCATAAATACGTCCATAAACTAGCTGCCATTCCGATAATATCTAAGTTGTTAACTCCTTTTATGATGTAATTCGCGTGCAGAATATTGGTCATCTTCGAACAATATATTTTTATCCATTCTTTCGATTAAGTAAGAAAGGCAATTCCATCCAACAACCTTCTTGTAATATCTCAAAGCAATTAACTGTCTTTGTATTTAGTAGTTAAACGATACGGAAGTATCGTTATTACGTTAATACCTTGGCTCCGCTGCTAATGCAATTTCCAGGTGGCAATTAGTCATTGATACCCTCTTTTTGGAACATTTATCGGATGCTTTCTACGACTAATCTTCTTAAATACTGTCATTTAACTGGCATGCTTTATAATTGACAGTTTGCAGTTACAATGAACAAATTATAGATATATATAGTTCGGGTTGCCATATCATATTTCGCGACAGTGCTTTTTAATCGTCCGGATTCCCGCGCCAGATCGTAATAAACCTTATAATTTTTCTTTAATTTATATCAATTCAACATCAATTCGGAATGAGTTTTGCATCATTTGCAAATAAGTTCGTATTATTAGAGACTTGTAATAATAGCATGAGTGTTTCAGTAAATTACTAGGAAATTATCCCTTTTTCAAAGAAATAAGAAAGCTTTATAAAGTTCCTAATAATTATGATTACAAATAAATATTCAGGACATTGCAAATAATCTTTGTTACTGTTGATTCAGAAATACATAATATTAAGAATGAAATTTAAATATTTACTGTGTGCGTCGACTCAAGTATTTAACGTACTCTTGTATTTCACAATGTGTAATTTAAATTACAATTTTATATTTCTAGTTTGTTTTATTTTACAATTTCTTATTATAACAAAATTAATTTTGCTGGTTCTATTACTTACTTTTTCATAAAGCCATAGCAAAATTTCAAATGCTATAACTAATTAACTTTAATTAAAAATTTCAAACTTTGAAACCATTTTCATCCCTTTTGAATATTTCTAACTATTACCATATCGTTTCATTTTTAATTATATAAAATAATGTAACTAGTTATTTGCTCCTTCTTTTTATAACCGTTTTTAATTATTTATATATATGTATTTACTTTTATTCCCATACTAATACTACAAAGAATCAATATTATTAAAATTCTGAGAATGTCCTAATGAATAAATAACCTATTTTCGCTTACAATACAAACAATCTTACTTATATCAAGTTATATCAAATATTACTAACATGCGCTTAGAAAAACTAAACGAATCAAAATAAGCAATGTACAAAGCTAATCACATGTCATTCGATCTTCGTTAACCTACTAACCCATATCAATAAGATATTTCTTATCTATTTCTTAAATTTCTAACTCTAGTTCCGTATCTTAAACATTTATTTAGTATTCACGTCACTGAATTAGTACTAGGTCATTCTATAAGTAATACGGTTTTTCTAAGAACTGAAAAAAAAGAATTACATCGATAAAAAGTGGTATTATTCCCTTGATAGGATATTGAAGTTATAGAAATTATTTAATATGAGTTATTTACTATGCCTTCAAATCTAAGTATTATTGAATTGTGCAATTGCCAGTAATTAGACTATTTAAAATCAACGTTAAAAGAAACATTCAATTCCGATGGTAGTTTTGATGGAACATCTAATATTCTCGTTCGCGTTATAAAATTAGGTAAATGAGAAACGAGTAATTTTGCGAATGATTAAAAGGCATAGAATTCAAACATTTCTTCAAAATTAAAGGACTTTTAAATGATGACAATAAAAATGTAGAACTAGAATTATAAGAATAAAAGAAATATTACATCAATCCATAATTGCACTTTTGTGTGCTTTTTAAAAACATGTGATTTAAAAAAGTCATTTTACGCAGATGAAATTAAAATAACAAAACCATTAAAACCATTAAAATAACAGAGAGCTATACTTTTTTTTTTTGTTCTATCACAGTAACAAAAAGTATTTATGAGCTTATGAATTCATTTGATACGTTATCTTTTCTGTCTTAATTTCCTATGAACAATTGTATGCATCGAACAAAATCAATTCATTTAGCAACATCTGAAGAAATGTTATTTCTTATACGCATTCAAAAAAGCCATCTTTTTTAGCATAAATATGTATTATGATTTTGAACTTTAATACTGAAATATTTGATAAATTAAACATTTATTAAGCATAGAATAGAGAATACGAGTACAAATGGTCACGTAAATCTGTTTGTAAATTATAGTGAATGAATCTTAAAAACTTATATACAGTAGTTCACATAACCATTTGGGCACTTATTGTAGAAATTTTCTACATATTCTATGTGTTATATAAAACATTTTGAAATTTCATTAGCATTACGATGAGATACATCGTGACTGTATTGTTAAAATTTGAAATCAATCTGGAGATATAACATACTATATATGTATATTGGAAGTTACTTGAATTCATATAATAATATAATATATTATTATATATTACATATAAGCTCGAAAACCTTCCAACCTCCACATCATCCGAGTAATGTTACGAATTTCGGCTCGCAAAACGTGATATGATGCCTCCGATAGTGATAAGCCGGTTGATTTCGCGATAAGCAACATTTAATCTCCGTAAGTAAAATACAATAGAGTATTTGGCTACGACGCGACGCAACGAGTTTCATACACAGTCTCCGTACAATATCGCGCGTAGTCCAGTGTTCCGTTGGAGGTTCCAGCATCGAGTTATTAAGCTGGCACCAGCGGCCATGTCCAATACTGGAAAAGTGGTAGAATTTAATTTAAAAAATAGGTTTGTCGGTGGCACCATCGCATAGAGCGCACAGTTTTTTATATTTTTAATTTCCAGCGGAGAACGTCGTTTCTATCTGTCACTGACATACCCTCCTCATCCCTGTTTTGAAATGAACGAAAAAAAGAGAGAGAGTGGGAGAGGGGGGAGAGAGAAAGGGCATCAGAGCTATTCTGTCGATGTATGATCTGGCCACTGATATATGGCGGTAACGTGAGCAAAAATGCGAGGCCGATTGAATTACATTGAGTTACGTGTCGTTACGCAACGTACCTATGGGCAGAGAGAAGCCTCGGCAAATTTATAGTACGACCTTTTGGTTACGTTTGATTTTGAAAAATCGTCGCCGTTCGAAATTACGATCCCACCCACGCCCCGCGCGTTTTGGCACGTGCGCGTCGACCATATTTATTTGCCCCACGTGTTCTCTCGGGGAACCACTTGCTGTCTCTCTCTTTCTTTCTTATTCTCTTTTTCCATCGTTCGGATCATATAATCTCTCTCTCTCTCTTTCTTTGTCGAACATCGACGCGGTGTTCCCGATTTTCGGATGCCCCCGCTTTCCGGCAAAATATGCGGCCCGTGGAAACGACGCTTTATAATATCATGGCTGACACTTATCGTTATGCATTCTTAAGTGATAAATCTCGAACGAGCCGCGGAAATGTTCGAAATTTCGGAGCGAAAGCGCGGTCGTCGCGACGCGGATCTTCGATGCTTGCAACTCGGCCACGCGCTGATCTATATCTGCTCGTGAACGTGTACGTCTCGTGCATTTTCATTTCATCAAAAATACTGATATGTAATTGTAGCTTCAGTAAGACAAGAAATAGATATCTGTAAAATATTTTTGGATATATATATATTCATTCTAATTGTAACCGTCTATACAACTTTAATCCTGGCAAAGATAAGAACAAATTTATTATGCTATAATATCATTTAATATATGTATTCTTCATTAGGACATATCTAATAATAAGTTGGTATATGTACTTTCGAAGTAAAACATAATTGTGTGTGTAATAACCCGCACAGATCATGTACACTTTTAAACAAATAAAGAAGACATATACACTCTTTCACAAATATTACCACTTATGAAAAAAAAGATGAATGTGAATAATCATCAAGATATCATTAAAACCATTAAGAAATCATTAATTATTTTATGCATCATTTATGAATAGTTCTATCAGATGGAATATCTCTTTCATAAGAATCACACAGAAACTTTCTAGATAACTTAGAATTTCTTAATACAAATATATTTTTGGATACATTATTTCTTGTACATTCTTTTTCACTACAAAAGACTGAGAAACAGAAAATAGCGGAAATAGTAGGGCGAAAATTATATAAATTATGTCTCCTGAACTACAATACTAATGATACGATATGTAAACTAACGATAAGTAAGTTCTTTGGTAATAAAAACGTCTTTGATAATAAAACTTTTGTTACTTTAATGTTATTAATAAGTGTTTAATAATATTGAAGTCTATATACATATTATTCTTCTTGCTATAAAAATTTCATTGATGATTCGTTTAATGCTGAAATGATATCTTTTTATTACTATAATAATATTATGAAAAATCAGTTAAAATTTACTATACATCATTAAGTTATATCCATATCTTCATATTAGACATTTTTTCTTACTACATCGATAATAATATTGTGATGTTTGTTGACATTTCATTAAATTACATTAGGAAAAACAAATTTGCATCAAAATATGATTTGAATGATCAACAGTTATTAAAATCACATGTTCGCGAAAAAAATTCGTCCTACAATTCGAAGGCTGGGACTAGTTTCCCCAAACGTTATCTTCTACAGAGCAAAAATTCGCCTCCAGCTGCTAAGAAATGCTACTACCATCTCATTATACAATCATCTCCGTGCTTATCTATGGGAAAAATTTTCTTTAGTCCGTATTCTTATGCTGATTCTTCCGTATCTTATATTTGAGAAAAAATATACGCTTAGATTAATCAAGATTTTTCTCGTTATCTTTTATTTTGCATCCATATTTCTATCAAAATCTAACAAAGCATTGTAATTTCATATTTCATACATATCTAATTATTTTTGCTTTTTTTATTCTTGTCGGAGTTAGATACATATTGAAGGAGTATTTTATTTCCATAATTATTATGCATTATGTGTGAAACAGACTTGAAAGATTTGTAGATTATTAATTGCTAACAATTAAAACACGTATTGAACATTAATATCCTCGGTAGGAACCTATTAACCCCCAGTAATAGAAAGAATAATTTGGCAACACTAGATACGTCTATTCTTAGAAATATACAAACGATTAGAGGTTCTAGAGAGAGAATAGCTCTGATTGTGATTGACATGCGTAACGCGATGAAGGAATGCATTAGGCAAAGAATAGTTCTGTACATAAGCCTACATCATTTATAGAAAATTTTAATAGTTAAAATAATGCCACATCATAAAGATAGTTTCTAATCTTTTCATTACAAATAATGATTGCTGCGATATCCATAATTATCTAAACATTTCTTTTCTTTTACTTCTTCTTCGACTCTTAATTCCATTAAACTGGTCAAGTTTCTTTTGCTTCGATTTATGATATCAATGATTATACGAATTTGAAAATGCAGGCATTATATTTGGGTGTACTGGAAAACATGTACAAAAAATTCTTTTAGTTTATTCCACTAAGAAAGTGAAGTGAAAGAACGTAAATTATGTATTATCAAATATTGTTTTCTCGGGTTATAAAAACCTTAATAGAATAATAAACGTTTTACGAGAGTTCACTGCATAAACCAGAGATACAAAACAGTGATGATTTATGACTTAAAAAAATATTGTTTATCATAATGCTATAAATTACTCTTCAATTTATACAACCTTTACAAGGCTATAATAGCTAGGTAAGAAAATAGTAACGAAAAACAATATCGAACAAGTCTTACAAATTTCTTTCCAGAAGCACAATATTAAAAGACGAAATTTAGTAAGATAAATTGCTTACAAAAAATTCCGAATTAAATATTGCATTAACACAACATTGACCTTCAATGAATTAAACAAGTACTCCATTGACTAAACTTCTTCCCTTGGACATTACCAGGAACAAGCGAGGAGAATTTTCCACCTAGATATCCTCGACCAGTAATGCAATTACCAAGCGATAAGAACATAAACTGCTCACCACCCAAAGTGGATTAAAAGGAAAGCGCTCGCTCGCTCGCGGGAGAGAGAGAGAGAGAGAGAGGGAGGATAAGAAACAACCATCGTCACCAAACGCCACTGTCCCGATCGTTTCAACCATATACACCTTCACCACGTACTTCTTAAACACATCGATTAATTCCCGCAGCCATACGAGTCACGCGAAAGCGAGCCGAAAAACCGGGATCGGTTGTTCAAGTAACTGTTACCCAGGGACTACCCTCTGAACTTACATATCGCACTATCCGCAAGTGCAAGGACAGTCAACGCCGAAGAAGAAAGGAGTGCGATATCCCGACAATTGAAGATAGAAGGACGTGTGTGCGCGCCGACAAGGAAAGGGAAGAGGGAAAAGAAAGACGTGGAGGGTTAGTCGGTCTCTCTAGCTCAGATATGTGGATGCAGGATAGAAATATGTAAGTGTACATGTGCGCGTACTGCTGCTGGGTGAATAGGTAGGACGATATCTATGGGAGGGGTTGGCCACGTGGCGCCGCGGCGCGCCGTTCC
>NT_176610.1:325534-365111 GCF_000188095.3 Bombus impatiens
GGCGCCGACGTCCCGCACACCCCGTGAGTTCAGTTTCACTTCAACCCCCAAGCGGCCCAACCAGACGACGGCCGGCTCTCTCGCCTCCAGGATTCGGCCTCGCTGCGAGACTAGGCTGCGTTTTGCGCCGATTGTATCGACCTTATTTCTTCCATATTGCCCTCCTTACTACAAATGTTCTATCTACCATTTTTCAAGATATCACTTATTTGCTGCAACAATAGCATACAGTGGCTTATGATATGAAAGTATTTGACCTGTTACCATAGATAAATTTTATGTTATTGGGCGTATTATGTAAAACAGCTTGAAATTTCATTCGCACTTGGAATGAGGCGCAACTGTATGAATCTATACGTTGGTAAAATTTGAAACCAATTTGAAAATGACTTAATTATAAAATATACATGAATAGCCATTTTAAGCATATAATAAGTGTTAAAGGTGGTCCCACTGAATATTGGGGCTTATTAATATAATTGACAATTGATTGTTTAAATCTATTTATTTTAGTTCTGCGCGAAATGTCTTTATTTGTTAAATCAAAAATTGGACTGGAATATAAAAATTCGAACACCGCAACAAGGTATACTGGCAAGTTGAAAATCATAGTGATGTAAGTGATGATTTTAAGAACTTGGATGTAATCACGTATTTCAACCCCTAAAAGTACCATCCCTATATTTTCATAATTAATTGAGTTAAACCTTTATTCTCTGCCGCGATACGTTTTCATGTCTTGAAAAGATATACAGTAGAACTCCGTTTATATGAACTTGTCGAAGGCAAATAGTTTATATACTCAATAGGAAACCATTCATCCTCCTCATCTATTACTGTTCATTCATATTGCAGAAGTTTACATTCAGATAAACAAATTCAACAATCAGAAGTTCATGTAATCATACACTACATAAACTTTCGTCCAAATAACTGGAGTTCATGTAAACGGAGGTGTATTGCAACGAACCTTTTATAACAATAATCGTGGAATACAATTATGCGAAAAATAACAGTGGAATGACTTACAACACTATTCTCAGCTCTTCAACCAAAGACGATAGTATAGTCGTTGTGTTAACTACTCTAGCCCGACCTTCGACCTATGTGACCAGGATTCCGCGATACATTCGCTTTTTCGTCTGTCAGCGATTCGACGGACGATGGCGTTACGTCGAACGCCAGAGATCGTGACACTCGCCTATTTCTTTCTCTCCTTCTCTCTCCTTTTCTTTCTTCTTCCAAAACTTTATGGAAGATTCTTTGAGGGATGGTATAATCAGTATTGGTATCGTAACTAGTTGGATGATACGATGAGATAGATGTTTCGCAATGAGACTTGCTCGGCCGAGAGAATGATTTCTTTGGATGTTAATGGGAGATTAGGATTGATGGAATCAAGGTAGTATATCAAGAGCCAGACATGAGTCACGTGTGTTGTTTTTCATATAAGAGAAATTTTAAAACTCAATATCTTGTCAACTTTGTCAATCACATATCACCAAAATTGTCTTTTTATTGAACTTGGTTGTGAAGTACTTTTGAAAAATATTTACGTCAAAAATATTGGTTTCAACTCTCTTGAAAATATTGATTTTAAACATATTGGTTATCTACCATATTTTAGATATTATATATGTCGTTTCATAAAATTTTTCCAAAACTTCATGGGTTTGTCATCTATTGCTACAAAACTTTCAATCAAATAGATTATTTCTCTTTTTAAGTAATTTTATATTAAAGTTATGTGAAAGTTCCCTTAGTTGCATTCATGAAAACATAAATATCCATAAACATCCACAGTTAGTTATAATATTCTAAATTTAAAGAATATATGTAGACTTTTGTAACTGACTGTCATTTCACATTTAATATCTGGGCACCGGTCACTATAATTATCCGTTACTTCACAAAAATACACTTCCAAAATATACTATCTAGATGACAATGATTCGATTCGAGGACAACAACGATTCGATTCATCCGCGGATGCGGAGGAACCAAGTTCTATGCAGTATGGCTTAACAAGGAAGACGGTACGGTTTCGAAGTGAACGAAACCGGCGACGGATCGGGCAGGTCGTGGAGTGGCCATCGAAGTGGTAGGTCGGGCTGAACGTCGACCGAAGCCACGAGTTTTCGTGGTCCGCCATTTTTATGGTTACGTCAGCATGTTTCAGTTGCCGGATCTGAAAGTTTTCGCCCGGCGACAAGATATTTCAAGTGGTCGCTCAGTCGCTATCGTCCCACGCTGAAATATTGGACGGCTCTTTCTTGCAGCCGCATATTCTTCTACCACCACCTCTGTTTCCCTCCTACCATCGCATCTCCTCCACCTCTTCATCGGCAGCCTCTCTACATCCAGCACTAGCTGGAATAGCAGTGGAGCCAGCAGCATACCCTCCTAAGAACACCACCCACCGTCTTCGTCATCCACCGTCTCGGGCAACCTTCTTTTTCCTCTTCCACTTTCTTCTGCTTCTTTTCTTCTTTCCCCTCCTATCGTGCCGGGTTCGGGCGCCTTACAGTAAGAACTTCAGAACTTATGAGTCGCGTATTAAGCACACCAAGCCGGCCCATCGTTAACTACCCATGAATGAGTTACGCCCGGTCGACGCTAATTCTCAAATTGTCCAAAAAGAATGGCAAAGTGTCTATTAATCCGCGCAGCTTCGTGCTGAAATCGGAGGACAGTGGAGTGAGGAGTATGGAAGAGCTATGAGGGCCTTTTCCGGTTGGTGAGGATGAGCGGGAATGGGACAGCCGCGAGAGGAATAGGCGTTTCCGGTGAAAAACAACGAATTCGACGGAGAATCCTGCTTTCTGGAAATCTGGACGCCCAATGCTTTATTTCGATCATTCTTTTCCATGGTTCTCTCTGCTTAACTCCTATAATTGAGACTTTATGAGAAAATGTCATGCTACGTACTTTACCATCCTTCTACTAATTAAATTATTTGGAAGATTTTAGCTTCTTGTCCCCAATTCCTTTGATGTATTCGTCGCATGTTTGATACATTTTTTAAAATGAAACCATATATAAATTATATACATTATACTTTAGTAATTAATAGTATGATATATAAAAGAGAAACTCCATCTTATTTACTTCGTCCATACAAATTGTATAATGATTTTATTTGAAATTTCCTTGACTAAAGAATGTTCTAGTTTAGTATGTTTCTCCCATTCTATATGAGTTTTAACATTAAACAGAATACATTAAAGAAATGTTGCTCAAATATAATAAATATGTAAAGAAAAGCATTTATGTGACTTCAAGAGATTTCGTTTTCCATATCTTCTTTCGTACGAAAATAGAATAATTATCAAATTGGAGATTCTTTTAATATAGGTATTATTCATACGTCTGATACCTTTTTCCGACGAGAAATTATATTTAAATTATACATCTTGAAATCTTAATAACCATCAGTGGTACTATTGCAGTATTATAAGTACTGTTATATAATATGCATATGTTATGAGTGTAATATGGATAAGGAAAAAAACTATAATGTGTGTGTGTATGTGTGTGTACAAAAGAAATTCCATCTGAATTATTTCGTTTATGTATGTTGTATAATGATTTAATTTGAATAGCTCTGATAAAATTATTTTGCAGTCTAATAATTATTTCATCCTGTGCTTTTGGTTTCAATTTTAAGAAGAATGTAGTAGAACATCAAGAAAAACGGTATTCATGAGATTCTAAAAAGTTTGTATCACTTTTTACGTTTTTATTCATGTTGAAGTAGAGTAATTAATAAATTACGTCATTATAACATAATTCGTTATCGTTTCAATCGATAAACTTTAATCACGTACCATTTCACCATTCTTTGACATGAAAAATTAAATACGTCACAAAACTTAAAATCTCCATGTCGCGGAGAATATATTTAAAATTCACAGTTCTATATATAA
The DNA here is from genome assembly GCF_000188095.3 of Bombus impatiens. Lineage (NCBI taxonomy): Eukaryota > Metazoa > Arthropoda > Insecta > Hymenoptera > Apidae > Bombus > Bombus impatiens. The sequence goes on from NT_176610.1 coordinate 329,461, forward strand.
CGCAGAATGCCAAAAACATTACTGTATCCAACCCCATAGTGACCCATGAAAGTATTCAGACACTGTTGCAATGTTATTGTTTGTAATCATTGCAAATATAATTTTTGTATTCTTTATCTAATATTGAAAAATAATAGGACATTTAGTTCTATTTGTTCAACTTCATGTTTTTTTTATTCAACAATGATGTACTGTGTGTATGCATTAAAATTCTACCCGTGATAGCCCTTAAAGATTAAAACAGCTATAATTTTGGAGAAATAGTGTCAAAAACAAACATTTACGGTACAAAATTAATTACAAAAATTTTCATTAAACCTTTTTAAAAAATTCTAAGTCGTACTAAGATTTTGCTTTAACCTCCTATAACTATTATTGTAGAATGGAATTTCGATCGCTTATGAGAAAAAGCAATTACAATTTAATTTAATGCATTTTTGTAGTTTTTGCAACAGGAACAAAGTAATAAAATAATTGTTCTGTATCGTATATGTATATGTTTTATTTTGGTTTCTAACTTCATCAGTATAATCATGATAGTCGTGATAATGAAATTTCAACATTTTTTATATAGCGCATACAATGCATAGCATGACCGATGTAACTCTTCCACTCTTACTGCCTTATTTGTCACCATACAAACAAATGTTTTGAAAGAAAGCTATTGTATATCAAGGGAAAAACTAGATTGTGAGAATAAAAATCATCAGAAGATCATATCTTCTGAGATTTTAATAATAGTAGCACTTAACACTATTGCACACAGCACTGTTCGGAAATTTCGAATAGAGATAGGAGCCGAAACTAAAAAGAATTCCTTTCCGACGTTTCGTTAGCATTGTAGCTAAGTTTTTCAAGGTTAAAGAGAACGTTACTATTAAAATATATATATAAAATATGATCTCGAGATGGTCTTCTCTCTCATAGCCTAATTTCCCCTTCGAAATGCAATAACTTTCTCTCAAAATATTTGTATCGTGACAAATAAAGGAGTAAATAAGGGTGACAGAGCCAAGTTGGACATCCTGTATGCATAAAATTTTCCTATATAAGTGATCAAACGCTTTCCTGAATCACTGTATATTTAAAAATTAGGATATTAAACTTTCAAAACAGACGTCGACACAATTTAGTTAAGCAGGTTGCTAATTATGAGTAATAAATCGTCAGTCTCCTAATAGAGGGGGCTGATCATGGATTTGTTGGAAAATGAAAGAAGAGATACGATCAAACATTCATGAAGAGGAAGAAGGAGAAGGTAACGTCTCGAAAGAGCGCATAGGCTCGCCATTTGGCTACGGTGAACCGGTAGTGGCGCGACGACATTGGAGGACTAAAACTGTCAGCCTTGACAAATCTACGAGCGTCGCCCTGATAAATTCAATTAAATAATTATACCTCTTCTCGCAGCTTTCCCTTTGCCAGGAGCGCGCTCGCACGACACCAGAGCTACGTTCCTCTTGAGCCAAGCCGAGAGTCTTCGAGACGTCGGAGGGAACACGAGAGAAGCCATTTCTGAAGTTTATAGCCGTTCCTGGATCAACCGGGGCGGATGGGTAAGAAACGCGAAGGGCGGTTCGTCTTAATATAAAGCGAGTTGGTAAGTTTGGTGCAGCCAGCAGAGGCTAACTTATAATGCGATTTGTTTAATCGGCGCCAACTACTTTGTTCCGCCCAGCATTTTCCATCGTCCTTTCAAGAAGAACGAGCAGCTACGGCCTTTCTTCTTCTCGCTTCCTTCTTGCCAGAGACTCCTTCGACTTCTCCTCCCTTTCCCTTTTCGCCTCCCTCGTACACTGGCAATCCCCTGCCGCTACTGTATGCCGCTTCTCTTGAAACGATCCCGAGTATCGAACGGCACCCCCTTCGGCTATCCTTTCTTCGACGGAGTCAAGGGTCGAATGCCACTTGGGCTACGTACACCTAAGTGTGAGCAACTTCCCCCACTTTTCTGATGTATCGAAAGCCACGCTTGCGACTCTGCTACAAGGTTACTTGTTTCGAATCGCGGATGTGGATTTTTATGGTATAGCAGGAATTGTAAATTTTAGTTAAGTTGATACGACAGTGGTGAATGATAGTTCAGGAATTTCTCTGCATAGGCTTGTTTTGGGATTCTTTGGAAAATATGTGGAAAAATATGTTTTGTGATTGTTTGATAGCAGATGTCAATTGTTGAATTTTGCGTAAAGTATTATGATATGTCACAAATTTTGATTCAAATGTTTAATCTTTCTATGTCCACGTTACTTAAATGTAACAAATATTTTTTTTACAGTTTTTCTATGTATTACAAATTAATACAAACATTGTAGTAGTTAGAAATGTGGAATATAGAAATGGAATAAAATTTATCTATAGTTCATTAGAATATACGTACATATGTTCTATTTCACAATTTCAAATATGTTACCATATGCCAATCGAGAGGATGAGAGAATTAAATAGTTTGAACTTAAGAAATTGGAAAAATATTCAAGCTAATATCATAACTTGCTGTAACCAAAAAAACTTAATTTTTTCAAAACTGAATTTTTTCTAGCCTGTAATAAAAATTATTTCGTATTTATTATTGTTAGTAAAAAGACATTTTTTAGATACTTTTGTAACGAAGGCATAATACACTAAAATTTGAGACCATGTTTGCCGGAAATAAATATATTTACGTCTAGTTAATTAACAATTTATTAAAGTAAAATGTTGGGTATAAGCAACATTATGCATCAAAGAGTTAAAATTACAAATGCGGACATAAACTTCTTTTCTCAACATAAATTTCTTCTTAATTTCTTATCTTAAAATATAAATTTCTAAAATCTAAGGTATCTTCTTATATACTATAATGTACTCGAAATAACGAGCATTAAGTATATACTTAAGTAACCAGAAAATACCCATTCAAGCAATTACCCATGATACAATATTGGAATCTAACGAAATTATTACTTCTCTGTTATAACATGGACGATTGTTGCAATGGATACTATTGGAGTAGTTTTAGTGCCAGTATTTAATATTCTAAATGTACAATAAATATAAACTGGTATCAACAAGTACTTACATATAATAAATATAACAAGAGAACCAATACCAACTGAGAGTATGCAACATAAGTACATTATGAATAATTTTCAGTGATATTACATTCGTACAAAGAATGTGATTTGATGAATGATTAAATGAACGAAAATCATGCGAATATATTCAACGTTAAATGAAACCTGTTTAATTATAGTACCAAATAACATTTATCATACACTGCATATGAAGTTCGGTATCAATTAACAATAAATTACATTATTGTATAATCGCATCGGAATTTTCTACCTCGATTCTGTTAATTCGTAACTAAATATGAAATCCTTCACGGCGATTAAGCTTCTAACGTTCGCATGTATATTTATGACCCGTTTACAAATCAAGCTAGTCTCGTAGGTTGGTGGAATCATCCCTCCTTCTCTTCTTCCACATAGATCCACTCTTAGTCACTCCGCGTTCATCAGTCATTCTCCGACAAAGTTACACAGCTCCTATGTTGTGATAAAGAAGAGGATTCCTCGAATGTATCGTTCGCGAAAAGAGGAATCTTTTGTGTATGAGTTGTAATCGATGCTATTGAGATTATACTAGAATATCTTCGAAAATATTAAATATATACTTATAGGTATCTATATCATCGCCTATAATTACTTAAACGACACTAGTAGGTAATAAATATCTCTTTAATAATTTAAATTTAAGACATATATAATTCCTAGAACTAATAATATAACCAAAGTAATGTTGATTGTAAATAGTTTTATATGTTAATAATAGCAAAAAGCCTTTTAATAGGAATGGAATAAAGTATAAAATTGTGTTGTCCGAATAATTATGTGAGCAAAGCTATACATATACAATATATTATATATATATTACATGTAAAGAATAATTTATAGAACAAGAAATGAGAAAATATTCCAAATGCTTTACAGTTAGGATAACTGAACTGTAAATGTATTGGGTTGACAACTAAGTGTGTACATAGAAATAGTTTAAAAAACCGGGATAATTTTTTCGCATCTTGTAGCCCATGCTCTTCCGCTGATCCAGGTATAAAACTTTTTTACTTTTGCTTTTTGTAAACTGCTTTGTTTTTTTAAAAATCCAATTTTTATATTTGCTCATCAATTAGTTAGGATAATGATTGAGATATCGGAATAAAACCTTTTGCATCGTATAAGGGTAGTCCGCCAATCGCCCCGGCTTGTAAAATTCGTCCAATTTGATCATTGTTAACTATCTTTATTGCAAATTTGTGTAGTATCGGGGAGAAGGGCCTAAGAAACGTCGAGCTAACTACAGACAATGTCGCGAGAGCCGAGGCGCTGTCGGCTCCATCAATGCATTACCGGGTCCTTCAAACAAATAGCTTTGCCGAAAAGACCTACGTGACCCTGACTACGAGCGTCTGCAGAACAAGTGTGCGGTGGGCCTAGCAAAAGACAATAGAATGCTACAACGGCCAGAGAGTCAGTCGAGAAACAGAGTTTGCGAGTGGCGTTGCCGAGAGAGTGTTGATTGCATTTTGTGAAAGTCGAGTCGTTATCTAATTATTTAGTTGTGCTGTTTTCTGTACGTTTGGTGTGAATAGCTCAGGTTAAACAACAATCGTCTTTTTCTGTCCGATTAACATCTGCATCATCCATTCCTTGTAAATATATTATATCACGATATTACATTTGTGGTTTACCAATTTCATTTACGTGCATTCAGTGATTGCTCTGCAATTGTTGGACTGACATCGAGATAATTCCAGTCTGGTAATATAGCCGCAATAATAATAATAAATAATAGCAATACGCGTAACATTATAAAGCCTTCGACTCTTCAGAAATAGTTTAAGAAAACGACAACTGTTTATAACCAAGGATAACCCAACGACGCGCAATATTGTGGAATTCGCATACTTTTTTCCTTTCCTTAAACTGTGAGTGCTTTATTATCTTATTGCCTGCGAACCGTTAATCGGTAATTAATACTCGAACGTCGCATGCGGTCATCCAATGACCTGTTGTTATCCTAGTATGACCGATATGTAGAGATTTCTCCTTTTTTGAAACATGCACTCACGAATTACTTTTTCTCTTCACCGTTTCCAACTCAAGAAAATGCCAAATCAGGAAATTCGAATGTCTACCCTCAGCAATTTGCCTAACTTCAACCATTGTTCCTATCATCAGTCTGTAGTAGAACTTCATCAAGTAAACGCGCATTTTTTTAACCAAGTATACGTATCTATTCTGATTTTGTCCGAAATGTCCTTAAGATTTAAAGAGACTTGATACCATTAAGTTGCACTCGAGGCAGTCGGGTAAAAGTTCGCGTGAACGATTTCTCACATTGCAACAGGCTTCAACTCGTGTTTGCGCCGTAGGAAACATTGTTCTGTGGATTTGTTTGCGAGTATAAGTATTAAGAATAAATAGATGGAAATAAATTATCGTCTTATTAATAAAAATGAAAACCAATATATATTGATCCTGTAGTATTGATCGCTTTGCTAAAAAATGTGAAATAGAAAATTTTCTTGCCAAAAAAATATTATCGACATCGAAATACTTTCTATAATACCGAAGTAACTTCTATTTTATGTGTATCTTATTTAGACAAATATGCTACAACGGTTAAGATCATTAATTCACTTATTAAATAGCATATTAAATATATTGCAACTATATCGAAGGCGGCACAAAATTAAAAATGCTGCTAATATTATAACCATTTTTCATTGTATAACATCAATAATTGCAATGATTGTATTTTAAGTTAGTGATAATCTTATTACATATACAGGGTGCTTGGTAACTGGTAGTACAAGCGGAAAGGGGGTGATTCTACGCGAAAAAAGAAGTCGAAAATATAGAATAACAATTTTTCGTTTGAGACTTTGTTTTCGAGAAAATCGACTTTGAATTTTCGCTCGGTACGCGTGTACTTTATCGCGTCTCGTTATAACGGATCCCACTGTAGATCGTTGTCTCGATGGAAAAATTAAAAAAAAAAATTTTTATTCTATATTTTCGATTTCTTTTTTCGCGTAGAATCACCCCCTTTCCGCTTGTACTACCAGTTACCAAGCACCCTGTATATGTAATAAGATTATCACTAACTTAAAATACAATCATTGCAATTATTGATGTTATACAATGAAAAATGGTTATAATATTAGCAGCATTTTTAATTTTGTGCCGCCTTCGATATAGTTGCAATATATTTAATATGCTATTTAATAAGTGAATTAATGATCTTAACCGTTGTAGCATATTTGTCTAAATAAGATACACATAAAATAGAAGTTACTTCGGTATTATAGAAAGTATTTCGATGTCGATAATATTTTTTTGGCAAGAAAATTTTCTATTTCACATTTTTTAGCAAAGCGATCAATACTACAGGATCAATATATATTGGTTTTCATTTTTATTAATAAGACGATAATTTATTTCCATCTATTTATTCTTAATACTTATACTCGCAAACAAATCCACAGAACAATGTTTCCTACGGCGCAAACACGAGTTGAAGCCTGTTGCAATGTGAGAAATCGTTCACGCGAACTTTTACCCGACTGCCTCGAGTGCAACTTAATGGTATCAAGTCTCTTTAAATCTTAAGGACATTTCGGACAAAATCAGAATAGATACGTATACTTGGTTAAAAAAATGCGCGTTTACTTGATGAAGTTCCATATAAATACTAAAATTTTGATATAATCCATCATCTTTATTGGAAACTATTAAAGTAAAAGGTATTTAATTCTTGTTTCCATATTTAAAAAAATAATTCACTTCAATGGAACTTTTACATCATTATATCTAAATTTTGTGATATTTATATTTAGAAATTTCTTATATTCCATATGTCGCCTCATTCATTTGTGAAACATCGTTTGTAAATAATAGGAGAATCACCGTAAGATGAAGGAATAAGGATTAAAAGCGTAGCAAAGAAAGAAAATCTGAAAAAAATGAGTACCATGAAAAAGAAACCCTGCGGTTGTCACGCTGCCAAGCCAACTGAAACATTTATCATTCACAAATACCATGAATCAAGAATCATTCCTTAACGACCGTTTGTAAAAAACTAAGGCGTAAGGTTACTTCGGGAAAATCGGGAATCTTTAATTCGTTTCTATCTTTACTTTGCATTCCCATGGAATATAATATCAATTTCATGGAATATATTTTCTTTAATCAGCCATTAACTGGTTTTGTTAAAAATACCATGCTCTAACAGGAATGGTTTAAATGAATCGTGGCGGATACAAGAAAGCAAAAGACATGAGCAGAAAAAAGAGAAAATGATGTAACTAGAAAATGTGCCAGGTCGAGACACAAACAAACAGGGATAGATCGTTGTTGCCATGACAGTCTTTTCAGGCGAGGGAGAGCGAATACATCGTTGCTGCTGTGGCTATTGATTCCAAAGATTCCTCGCCCTTTCATTTCCGACAATTACGCAACGATCTTGCTAATTTCGAGCTTCACGAAGCCTGACGCATTCACCGAAATGCGATAGTTCTCTTTCTCGCTTTTTTTCTCTCTTTCTAATTACCTCCAAGAGACAGTAGTTCATTGTTCTGTTGGAACGACTGAAATCTTACAAGTGCATTTTACATTTAGAAAAGAATGTAGTAATTCTATCGAAATTTTTCTTCGAATATTGTAAATCATAGATTTATAACAAAGTCAGTAGGAAGGTTATACATATTAGATATTTAGATTATGCAATATTCATTTTCTACACACATCGATTTGTTAAATAATTTAATTGAATTATTATTTCCAGACGATATACGCTTATCTATGAGACAATTATTAATATCGGAAATAATTTCTAACCAAAGGCTTTTCAGGACCAACTTTTTCTAAGCTATTGAAAAAATGTTATTCTATCATTTCATTTGATCAATTATTAAGAATAAGTAAACATATTTTTATAGAAAAAAAACATAATGTACTAACATTTAACAAATCAGATTTAGCAATAACAAATACATTTATCGTTTAATTAACGAATGACTTGTTTAACTATGGGTTAACTGTTATTGTCTACAAAGGATATCTAACGTGTAAGGTCAGCGAAAAGTTAACAGATATTTGTAAAAATATTTTATATTACATATACATTTATGTACGAACATAGATATTAATTATACTATACGTATATTAGAAATCATGTAGAATCTATCAAAAACTATTTCGAGCCACATAACCTTTGAATTCATAAATCTTTTTATAATTTCTAATCTTTTTTGCACAAATATGAACTTACAATTTATGTACTTCATGATATCTAAATCCACCTTATGAAGATTAAACCATCTCAATCGAATTTAATGGGAAATAGATAGCACTACAAGCGATATCAAAATGTTGAGAGATAGTTGAATATTCTTAGGGAAAATAATGTGAAAGTTACTCGATCTGACGAGTAACTGACTACGCTTTAAGGATCTATGAGCTTGAATACCGTTTGAAAAGCTTTAAAAGTGAGTGAGTGGGTAAACAACCCCGGCGTTTGTTTACCCTTCTGAGAACGTGGACGAGAGCAGGTTGCTCAATGCCGGAACATCCGTTGATACTTTCGTCTCCCATGACCTATCCCATTTCATTCTCTTCTCGATCTCTCGAGTATTCTCTTCAAAACTCTCCCACTTGCGCTACGTCACTGGAATCCGTCGTATTCTTTAGTTCATGCAATTATACAGACAAATCATCGACTAATAGCGTTCGTTATTCGGTTAAATATTTCCGGATATGAAAATTAATCAAATATGAGAAAGCGGGTAACATGTTTGTCTTTTACGTTTTTTGAAACTAATTTTGTTGTTGTAAGAAGTGATTGATTATTGTTTTATTATTATTTTTCGATTATTGACAATTTAAACTTTTATGTATCTATTTTCTTTTTTTATTATATACTAGCCATCAAACTACGACCACTTACAATTTGAAGTATTTTTCAAGCAAAGTTAATAATTTCTGTTTCTTTCCGTTGCTTTCATTGCAGCTCATATACATGGTGACCCATTTGAAGCGATACACGAAATTATTTTCTAAACTATTCGTTAATATAAAAAAATGTTTCAATAAAAATTTACCTTATTTCAAGGAGAATATCTCATGATGGTCGCAAAACTTATCTAAATGGACGTGCTTTAGAAATTTCAATGTAATCTTTGTTTTTTTAAGCGAAACCATACGTCTTTTTATACACCATTCGATGCACTTTTTAATTCTCCACAAAAAGGTACTATGGTATTTGGGTCGAAAAACAATTAGTTTAGAAGATACTTTAACTTTAACGTTGTAAAACTTATCGTATAAAGGACAAAATAGGACAAGGAAAGACAACGCAGTACTTTCATATGAGAAATTTTACGACATTTAAAGTTAAAATAAATCGTTTCTCAACCCAAGTACCTTAATACTTTTCTGTATAGAATGTACACAATTAAAAAGTGCACACAATTAGTGTTGCGTGCGAAACGCTCAACTTGAATAGCAGGAACTATCCTGACGAGGATATACAATGGCTGTCTGGTCATAAGTGCAGCATCACGGATCACACTAAGACAAGTTCCTTTATTAACAATTCTTGACATTCTATTAACACTCCGGACACAATAATCATCGCGATAGGTGGTAGAGCTAGAGTACAATAGTTAAAATTGGGAGGCAATGGAGCGATAAAATCATTAGCGATTGACAAAGGCGATAAGCGTGTGTTCCTCGTTCGACATCTTGCGAGAGGGGAAGAAAAAGAAAAGAGAGAAGAACAAAAGAAGATCGTCAGAAGGCTCGTCTAACAATCACAATGATCAACAGCGGCTATGTCGCGACATTCGCTCAGCGCCGTAACTAGTCGCTACGCAACCGCGACTACGATCCACGCTATTCGAGCACGACAAGTCGGATTTTGGTTCGACTTCTTAAGAAATAATATATAAAAATATATATAGTTCCATTTAAAAAACCAAAGGACACTTTGAAATTTCGAAGGCACGTTCACCTAAATAAGATTTATGATTATCACAAGATTATCACAAGATTCTATCTATCATCTTATCTATCATTTTATCAGAACAACAATACAACAAGTTAAAGTACCAAAGTTGCGTTATTTGATATTATTTATTTCTATTTCGACGCAAATTGGAAATTAGATGATAAAATATTTTGCTTATCGAATTTCAGATATTAAATGCACATCAAAGAATTGTCGTTCTAGGTATTACGATAGTTCAATTGAATTTTATCAAATTTATTCATTTTATCATTACTGATACAGTTATGTCACACGCAACCGCGTGCAATCTTAACGTATTTGAAATTTTCACTTCCTTAATATTATGATAATTAATCTAATTATCTTACTTAAAGATTATTTTACTATTTTATCTGGAAAAATCCATATCAAAATTAAATCAAATATAAGTATTATAAAAAAGTAAACAAGGAAAAATTATGATATAAAAATTACTCTTGCTTCTATGACGTTCTGATAATTTTTATTTATTACGGACTCTGACATAAAAGTCAACTCCAATTTTTTCCTCAAACCTTTACCTTAAATCATATACCTAAGATGGAATTTGAATCGTTCGTAAATACATTTGAATTACAAAATTATACCTCTAGCCTTGAATATGGTATCCAAATACCATTCATTCGAATTTCAAAACAGTAAAGTATCTGTCTCACGATATTTAACCTTTTCGCATCTATGGGCGAGATATGTATCTCACAGCGCAATATCGTTTATGCAATGCTTTGGACGCTATATCTCGCTTCTGTTTTTATTATGAGACGAGATATCTTTTTCAAAGACTCTGGTACAAAATTAATTTCCCGAACGTCTCAACAGCAAAAGAGTTAACAATATAGGATATAATAAGTTAAGTTAAGCATACAAGATAGTTAATAATATAGAAACGTAAAAGTTATACTTCTGTTCTACTTTTCTTCTAAATACATATATATATATGAAGTAACATTCAGTACCAAATGTGAAGAAATAAATATACGAAATATTTTGTCCAAAATGTTATGCGTGCTATATCTTATCAGCAGATACCTACTATTTTTTTAAGATAATGAATAATGCTAGTAATAATAACATAAATAACGCAAGAAACATTATATACGTCTGACTTATAAGTATCTCACTAATTAATTTTATTATAATTTGGAGGGCTGTACTTCAAAATAACTGCATGGTTAATAAGAATGGAGCAATAGCCCTTTGTACATACTGAGAATTTTTTACCAAACTGAAGAATTTAGTTTCATTTATTAATAAACTGCGAATTTTTATGTATATATGGGAAATTTATATATGTTAGGGTGTGCGTAATACGTAAAAATATATCCAGTATTCAAAATATAGTACTCGGTATAATATTTGATAAGTGAAACAAGTTTCTGTTTAAATTCCATTTCTGTAATCACATTCATAAAACTTTAAATTTTCATAAATATCCGCACTCTACCTACTACATTTTAAAATCAACAGGGCATATTATCCAGTAATAGCTTGCCCATAGATGTAAAGAGTTTAATTAAGCAGTGCGGCCCGAAAGAGACTCGAGCAAGCCGTTCGAGATAGTGCTATAAATTTCGCATGTGAAATACAATTGCTAATATTTATTTATAATTAAAAGTTTAACGTATGTATTTCTTAGATCTAATACCAAAAATGCGGAAAACCTCGAACATAAAGTAATAATTATTTTTATTCTGAATTCTTTGTTATTTTATTACACTGTTAAAGAGTTAACAATGAAAGTTCTAATTCCCGAAGCAACTTACGCCCACAACTATTTTCGCGGTTAAAAAGCAACAACTCTTATCATTTACCGTCTATTTTGGATATGTATATATGTATCGCGTACAGATAAATTTGAGAAGCGGACTAATCAGTTTGGAAACAATCGCAGTAATAATTAGTCTCTGAGTAGAAAACACACTTATTAACGAATCGTTCCGTCTACGTGCAGTTGCGCAGGAATCTGGCGAGAGAGCGACGACGACGGCGACAACATCGCGCAAGACGGCGTCGTTAAGGGGACAAGAGGAAGTGTCGCTTAGGTGGCTACCAAGCCAATGTAATTATTTCAAGGCCACTGAATACGCGATCGAGCAAACCCCTCGCATCGGATCATACTGCTCCAGTGATCTTGAGGCGTCACTAATCTCCGATCCTTTCTAGGAAGACACATAGAACCGCCTCGTACGCGTTCCCCGTCGATAATCGTTCATGCAAGCACTGGTAGCGACAAGGGTGCGCATCGTCGAGAGGCAGAGTAATACCGATTTGCCTGGGGAGAGAGTAGCAGAGACACGAGACGAGGCAACAGAATGCGATTCGCGTCGGAATGAGGAAGTGCGCTTTCACGCACCGGTTTCGAGGAATTAACCACCCGAAGATCGCCTGGTAGCGTGATCGTCGCGATCGATTGATAAGCTCGCCTCACGGATCACCCGCACCGACAAGCTATCGATAAGGACAGAAGAGATAAATTTCTTTAGCTGCCTGAGCTTCCTGTTCGCTCTACTCGCTCTCTTTTACGTTTCGCTGCACCTGATACGACGTGATAAAGATCGGACGAAAATTACGCTACGCTACGGTTGGTCTTGAGCGTTTTAACCCTCTATAATACTGTTATATTTCTTTCTAATTTTATTCTCTTTGCAGATCGTTGTATGCAGCCAAAATAACTATTTAACACTTTCTCATGAGGATCACTCAAGCATATTTATATGCTTGTTTATATATATCAGTGCTTTATATAAAATATTGAAAACAACAAATATATTTTTCTTTCCATATACGTACACCTCCGTCCATAAGTATTACATAAGACTGTTTATAGAAAATGAGATAAATCTAAGAAAATATTACGGATTTATTAAAATCTTTATGATTATTAAATCATTTGAAACCGTGGGCTATAAGGAATCTATGTATGTATATGTATATTCTACGTTATAATAGGGATCTCATAAATATTTAAAATAATTTTTAACTATATTTTTTTCATGAACTCTGTCCCACTTAATTTTGCCGTTTGTATTATCAGATATTTCATTGAATTTGTTGTTCTTCGGTCCTATTTATTTCATAAATGTTTCCATGAAACACACCCAAATTTTTGCAAACTTCACTAAATTTCTTACCTACAGAATTTATTTAAAAACCTCCCAAAATATAAGCTTTATGTTTCAACATATATTTAATTACTAATTAACTACTATTAATATATATTTAATAAAATTATTTAATTTACTATTCTTCTGGAATTCTTGCAAATGATTTTCTTTAATTTTTATTGTGTATCTAATTTACTAATCTAAGTCAATTATCATGTTTTGTATAAAATTAAAAGATATCCTAATATTTATGAACGCGAATGTATCTGTTATTTTAACAGATTACTTCGCCATTAACGATTTGATTTTGTTAACGTACAAATATATGTATGAATCACAATTTCTTCCTGTTTTTCAATTTTGATTATTATAAATAAGGGTTTGAAATATGCATAAAATACTAATTGAAATCGTAAGATTAAAGAATACTAATTTTTTAAGTGCTTTACTATGTTATCGAAACAAAAATATATATTATCAAATACTGCAATTTTCGTGAAATATAATAATGAAATGTTATTACATTAATTGTGATTGTATGAAGAATATGAATATTTTAAAGAATCTTAACTATTATTTTTAACGATTATTGTAATATATAACTTCGCTAAATCGTCGAGCACAGTATCAACTTCTAAAATACGTTAAATACGTCTACGTGTAGTTACAAATTACAAACCCTAGTATGCTTGGTTGAATTTCCGCGAGACAGTAATTAAAGGGCAAAATTTCTATCTCGCTGTCTTGCTAAGAGATAATTACACGACTGACCTATTTTTCAGTCGTCATCGTTTAATGTTTCGATATAGCGTTTCTTTCGATTATCAAGATAATTTGTTCTCCGTAACTTTTTACTCATATAATAATTTCAGGAAATTAAAGAATAGCTTTAATAATATCTTTATACAATCTATACATATATGTATATCATGCTTTTAATTTATTATTGTACTAGAATTATCAGAGACATATCTTACCTTTAAGATTAATATTTTATTTTGAACATGTATAATAGAATTTTTGTTAGGAGAAATTGTTTTTATAAAATTATGTGTGCGTAAATAGGGAAATTACATAATGGAACTTTCCAATTACATAAAATTTTATGCAATAATAATTTAATATAGCAAATGAAAATATTTTAGTGAACTATTCCAAAATTAGTAATGAAGAGAGAGAGATATTTTCGTCTTGCATTGTAGACGTACAATGGAGGAGCTTTTTGAAAAAGAGCGTATGGATCTATAATAAATATTTATATAGGTGCCGAGTGCATTTGCTAGTTAAATAGTTGGATTATTATGAAGTTTCCATGTCTCTTGCAAATACAATTACTACTTTTTCAAAGCCATTATAATTATCAAATCAAATATATCTAATATTAAAAAATTGGAATTAAAACTTATTATAAACAATTTATTCAATTCGCTATTTTATCTTGTGGATTCCGTTTACAGAAGACTTCTCAATTGTATATTTTCCATAAATAATATTCCAGTATTCAATATATGTAATACTAGTTAAAAATAATAATTAAAATTGTGTACTATTTCCTCACTTCTAGATATTTTAATATCAATCCTATCTCTTTCGTAATAAACACAACTATATATACCTATTTCGAGATAGATAACCTGAAATGAAACGCCACATTTAACATTGTAAATTACAACAGGAAAATGCTACGTCAAACACTAAGATATATTTGCATCAACTCATAGACGTAAACTATTATACAACCTGTAAAAAGATTCGATCGAACGAGTTACATTTTCAAAAAAAAAAAAAAAAAAAGAGAGAAAGGAAAACGAAAGGAGAAAGAGCGAAAAACGGAAAAATGTCGGAGGACATAAAAACGCTCCCGCCGGTGAAACAGTAAATCCATCTGTAACCATCGAGACCGAACTACGGGTAGGATCATCCATTAACCTTTGTTGCTACGACCCGTCAAAGTCCTCGAACGTGAGATTTTACACAGGGATGACTGTTCCGGGGACCATTTTAGCGGCCCGGTCGAGTGAGGAATGGCAAGATACGGTTCCCGTCATTGATGCGTGCCAATCACGGAAACCGGCTGCAGCACGGTCGTCAGCGGTGAAATTACGACGTCGAAAAAAAATACGCATGTATACATACGCACATACACAATACACGCGTACAGAAGGGGGAGGACGGGGATGGAAACTGTCAGGGGTTACCACCGCGACAGTCGCATCAAACAAATGACCCTCCTCAATTTGGCACATTCAGTGTATAGCTTGTTGCGTTTCCATTCATTCCGCGATACCTCATCACAACGTCAGGTTATATACTCCTTTTCTTTTATTCTCTATTCCTACTCTCTTAGACGATTCTCTTACTTTTACTGATACTGTTTCTTTTCACTTGCTTTGTTGTATAATCCAAGTTTTCTTTTCTTATGTTATTTCCTCATGTTCTCTTTCTCATTTCTTTTCTTTCTAATTGCGTTTGAATTCTATAGCTATGTAAATACATATGTACATATACAGGGTGGTTGGTAACTGGTGGTACAAGCGGAAAGGGTGTGATTCTACGTGAAAAAAGAAGTCGAAAATATAGAATAAAAATTTTTCGTTTGAGACCTTGTTTTCGAGAAAATCGACTTTGAATTTTCGCTCGGTACGCGTGCGGTACGTTATAACGGATCTCACTGTAGATCGTTGTCTCGATGGAAAAAGTAAAAAAAAAAACATTAAAAAAAAATTGTTATTCTATATTTTTGACTTCTTTTTTCGCGTAGAATCATGCCCTTTCCGCTTGTACCACTAGTTACCAACCACCCTGTATATGTAGGAATGTTATATTATTAGCTTGTAGGTAACAGTATGATTAATACAATATCGTTTGCACTCACACGTAATCGAATATAAAACCCCGTTTCTCGTATTCGTTACTCACTACTTCTACGACACATCGACACAACGATCTTCACACCACAATGATAAATTCAACTCTGACTCTCTCAGCTCTCGTTAGAATGTTTTCCATGCTCACTTTTTTCCAAACATACCTTGGTAACGCTTACAACACTGTTTGACAACGTCAACATATCTTGACAACGCTAATAAACAAATACCCCTCACGCCACGTCCTTCCTTGATGTCACTCTACCCCACATATATATATATTTAGTAATTTATACTATTAGTAAATGGGCAAATTACAGGTTATGGAATAGTGATTTCCTTTTTTTGATCTTATCATTTTTCATTCAAATTCGGTTTATTACTAAAACTTTGTGTTTTATAAAATTATTTTTTAATACTGGTAACTTGTAATCAGTTGATTTATAAAATATTAGTTTACTTGTGTAAGATGATCCAGATCTCAATTACTTTTCCTTTCCTTTTTTTCTTTTTCTATTACCCAGACGAAGATCACTAGGAAAAATACTCCGTTATGTTTCCTTTAAGTATAATTAAATAATAACATAATAAAAATTATGTTTTACAAAAGAGCAATTTTAGGATTCAATATATTGTTAATCAGTCACATATTACTAAACTTATCTTTTAGTTTGATTTTTAGATTAAATATCTAAAGTAGTAAAGTAAAGATTAAGTATCTATTCCTGTCACTCCTCTAAACTCAATAGTTTAAGACTGTTGATTATTGTAATATTAGATATGATTTAGATTTTGACACTTATTACTGAATTTTAGAAGTCTTATGTTTTTGAACTTAAAAAGTTGTTCCATTTTCTTACATATGCATATTAAAATTCTTTTTATTTTAATTTAATTTAATTTAAGCAATAAATGGTATCAAAATCAGGAAGTTAATATTTTCATGATTTCCTTCTTTATTTCTCTTACCAGTTTTTATATTCTTCACCTCTTTTTCTATATCCAAGGTATACATATACTACTAAAATCCATCTTTCTCTGCACCATTAATTATTTTTCTCGCCTGCGACCTTCTCACTACTATATTCCATTTTATCTTTTTATTTTTTTCAAACACTCACTTTATCCTTCTATCTCGTAATTTTTCTGATTTCTAACTCCCATGCACACACGAGCACATACAAATGCAATAATATTCTCATTCTTTAACCACCTACACATTTATTCGCAAGGTTTACGCTCACGCGGGTATTCGTCACGTTGATTATGCGCACACACGCGACACGGAACATGCTTTTCATCCGTTTTCCACAAACCCCCGGTGGACTCGTTACTAACCTATGTACGAGAACGCTTTTCCCACTTATTACGTCTGTCCGCTCATTTATGCTCATTGTACGTACAAACGCACAGGGGACACGCATTTCACCCCACGTATTCTACCACATCGTTTGTTTATATCTTTCATTCACGACACACGAGGAAACATTTACTCTCCGCGGTTCGCCTGTATCGCGTACAAGCGTGCCAATATTATCTCTTCCTTTCTCTGACGTTTTATTTGTCGGTGAATTTATTATTTACATGTTCGTATGAATATTCATATTCGTTCGTTTTATTCTTCCGTTCATATTTATTTACGTCGCATCAGTTGTATTTACACGATTATTAACGACGATTGCTATAGAGAAAAGTGATCCATGAAATATTTACAATGTGTCAAAGAATCTTTTAAAGATTATAATATTCGTGACGATTTATTGTAGCTTAAATTACCTATAATTTTACAGAATTCTTTATTCTCGAATTTTTTCTTTAATCTGCATCAAATGTATTATGTACGTCTTTATAAATGACGTCTTTTTCTAAAATTATTCTCTAAAATAACACATAAAACTTATTAAGAAAGATTGGAATTATTAAATATTTACTTATCATATATACTTTTATGTTAGTTATAGTATACTTTTATTTATTATTTATTGTTATGAATGCTCTAAACAGTTTATTATTTAATAAATTAGGTATACGCATTTGATTTTCGCTATGAAACAAATGTCTTACAGGGTGACCCATAAGTCACTTCCCCATTTAGAAATTCCATAATTTTTTTCTATTATATATTTAAAAATTTTGTTTTTAAATTGTTAAAATTTGCTTTTTGGAAATTTATAATGAATAAATTCACAACGGAGCAACGAGTAATAATAATTGAATAATTGAATCGCTTAATTTCACGAGCTTCCAATTTCAACTGGTCTTCCCGGTCTACGATTGATTTTTTGCTGTGGAGATATTTGAAGGATCAAATGTATATTAATAAGCTCCGAACAATACAGCGGATAAAGAACAATATCGAGGAAGAAATTGAAGCTTTGAAGCTGGAAATATTAACAGTTGTGATGTATAACGTAGTGGAAAGAGCTCACGCTTGTGAAGCGGAAAACGGGGGTCACTCATGCGGCATTATTATCCGTTTCTGAATTAAAAAAATTTCCATTTCATGTATTTTATAATAAAAAATATTATTAACAAATATTATTATTATTAAAAAAGTCATGCAAAGTTAAACGGGAAAGTGATCTATGGGCCACTCTGTATATAGGTACATATACTTTTATTGAATATCTACCTTAAGCTGAATCTTTTAAATTATCATTATTTCATTATTTTAACATACAATACGAATCATATATTTATAATGATTCTTTTTATTACTGCTATAAAACGAATCTCTATTACACCAAGTAATGTTTAGTACTAAATAGTTATTGTGATAAGTTATCGCTAGATGTAGAATGATATGAATGATCGTTTAATGATTATATATGTATCTCAAGATATTCTACATCTATTACCTAAGAGTTAATTTTATATTTTACAGCTATTACAAAATATAGCAGGAATCATCGTAGTCGTTCGACAAACTCGTTTGAAAATGTAATAGACTAATAATGGTTTAATCAAATTAGTGATAAATCGAACGTACATTAGCAGAACATTGTTATCAACATTGTTTCAATTTTGAAAAATTTTGAATTTGCCATTTTTATTACTTCTACGATATGACATGACATATACATAACGTATACTATACATTCATTCACATTTTATTATTAATACCTACATACAGCACTAAATACCATCAAATCATGAATATTTTTGACGCAAAACTTATTAAGAAAAGATTTAAATTATTTGTAGCTGCGTAAATACCATAATCTAATAAATAAAAAACATGCAAGAAGGGAAATAAATAAAATAAAGTGCACTTTATCACCTTTGAATTTACATATGTTATTTTACTTAAACAATATACATACCACCTTAACTTGTTCGATTATAAGTAACCACATTCCATTTCCTAAATCCTTTGTTGTTATTTCTATACTCAGAGGTAGGATCACAATAATTGTTATTTTATTGAATGGATAAATCTATCTACACCGTTCTGAGCTAAAAAAAACCTTTATTGCACGCGCTTACAAAAACTAGGGATAAAAAGCAAAAAGGCATCTTAAGCCTATCAATTGTAACTAGGATTATCCTCTAGTTACTATTTATAACTAACTATAACTAATGCATCTGCATATGGGTAGCGAGCACGAACTCACGTTGTCATTTTCAACATCCTTCAATATATTATTATGTAACAACGCATATGGATATATGTATATTGTTTAATATAGCTGGCACATAATGAGAATGCAGTACCAGCATAAATGAATAGATGTAATATCTATTCATTTTTTATTTTGCTATATTTTACTATATTTATTTTACTATATTTGACTATTTTTATTTTACTATATTTGCATGTTGTAGTGTGTAATGTTTCAGCGTTATTCGTAGAAATTACTTTCCTTTATATTTTGGGTAGATATTATTATGTTAAAAAGCTTTAGAAATCATACCATACGCATAAATAACAAGGTCTAATCAGTTTCTCATATTTTCTATAACTAATTTGTGTCTTCATATATTCCATATGCATATGTATAATAAAAGAAAGTAAAAAATAAAAAAAATAAATAAATAAATGCAAAAAGAACGATATAATCCCTAAAATTATTCTTTTAACACGTAAATCGTAAATTCCAAAATGTGTTTTTTAAAAGTTAACCCATCATGAAAAGATACATAACATAATTCGAACACGTCTCCAAACTACATCTCAAATTATACGAAGGTGATATTTTCTGTATGCTACCGAAATGTGTACTTTCCAGTATTACACCATGATTATATATTGCTAGTCCGCAGGAGCAACAGGAACATCCGGCCGCGACAAGGCTTTGTGTGTTGGCGTTCACGGGAATTGAGAGGGTGGAATGTATGTAGGTACAGGCTCGCGCATCGAAAACACCGAGGTGAAGTGAGCTGCTCGTCGACACCGGCGGTATATACACTTATTTAACGCGTAAACACTCAGGGGGGTTGCCAGAGGAGCAACAAGTGCCCACCGGTGTACCCAGCAGCTCTCGGTTTGCACCACACGGATACAGTCCCGCCCCACACTCACCCCTGACCGTCAAGATGAACGTGCGTTGATACTTTATATGGGTCCGAGGTCCCTCAACAGAATAGGGAAAAGAAGACGGATCGGAAAAGTAGTTAGAATAATAAGAAATTTTCAGATCCGAAGATAATAGAGGTAATCGAGGATAAGTATAGACGAAATAATGATAATTATTATTGTAATAGCAGAAGTTATTTTATATGAAATATAATAGCTCACGAAGATATTGGAACACTTGTAGAAATCTTTTATGAATACATCATTTATGTTATACGAAATATTTTAAAATTTTATTAACACTACTATAAGACACGACTATCATTATTATATTAATAAAGTTTAATACAAATTCGAAAAAAATATATAGAAATTACAAGATATTTAGTATAAGTATATATTGTGTAACTAGGGG
Source organism: Bombus impatiens (assembly GCF_000188095.3). Classification (NCBI taxonomy): domain Eukaryota; kingdom Metazoa; phylum Arthropoda; class Insecta; order Hymenoptera; family Apidae; genus Bombus; species Bombus impatiens. Next base: position 350,455 of record NT_176610.1, read on the forward strand.
TAAAAAAAGACTTAAACATTCAATTATCCATTATATTAGTAGACATCGATAATTAATAAGAGCATATTTTCCATACTTGTTTATATGTTTAAGATGGTTATTTATACTGCATACTACGCTTTTACTAAATATATGTATGTGTTTGTAGTGTATATATTATATATCTTATCTTATATATATTTTTTCAGACTGATTTGAAAATTGTCAGACTGATTTGAAAAATGATATTTGTCTCATTACAGTTTTAACGAAATTTGAAAATGTTTTTGTATAACATATGCTATATACGGAAATTTTCTACTTTTCGAAATTAAGATCTTGGATGTGCCGAACGTAGAAAAAGACAACGCAAATTAAAGAGCATGAAGGATTGAAAATCGAAGCGTTCGGCAAACATTAAAGCTATAAATTGAAACCTCTAACTAAAAGATCAAAATTTTTTATTTTTGATTTATAATCAGTGAAATCTTTCCGACGTGTTTGTTACATTTTTCTGATTAAAATAAGACCACACACGATATAATTTGAAGAATATTTGTTTACTTAATAAATGATAATTAAATAAGTGATAATAAATATCAATAAGTAAATATAATCCAAAGTATTTCGTGGTTGGTTTCATTTTAATCAAAAAAATCTTACAAATACGTTAGTAAAGGTTTAATTTAAAACAAGGTCAAAAATAAAAAAGTATCACTTTTGTATCAGTATCTACATAATCGCCTCAACGATGCGTCGTCCCCGCTGATTTGACGGAACCCTCCCCGCACTTCTTTTTTTGGCAATTATCGGATGTTTTTTATAAATAAAAGTTGGAAAATGCTTGAAAAAATTTTGAACACAAACTAGATTTTTTATAGTATGACATTTTTTCTAAATTAAGTATGATCGTTTTACTTAATTTTCATTTATGGAAATGATATTTTATAAACAAAAGTGCGATATATAAATGACATCGGATATAGTGAAATAGAAGAATAGAAATTTACAGAATTAGGTGATGCTGCAATAAGTTAAAAATATCTTATTACGTAATATAGTGACTTTATTTATTTGATAGATGAACTTATCTACAATGATTGAAACAGGAAACTATGCCATTTCTTAATGCAGTATTGTAGTACAACTACAAATCTAAATTTGTACAACTACTCAAATTCTGAGTGACAACTCACAACTAACAATTCACAACAACTCGACAACTAACAACTCGCAACTCTCTCGCAACTCAATTGCCTTTCTCCGCCAAAACTCTTTATCACAGTTTTCGTACTCCCACCACACGTACGTGTTCCGCAGCCGTCCATGACCAATGATGGTCACGTACGCCTTTTCCAAGTAACTATTTTTCTGAAGGTCCGCGGACATACTAATGGGCCAGATGGCCCATTGGAATTTCCCGACCCCCCTGGTCTGTCAGCACTTCCACTTTTTATCTGCACTGTATTTCATCGGGTTTCTCTTAATCTTCCCATGATATTGCAGTAATAGAAGCGACAATTTTTAACAATCTGTAAATTTAAATTTAATGAAATTGTATGGTTTCGAAAAAGAATATATTTTCATGTCTTTTATTAAAGTAAATTTACAATAATTTTGAAACTCGATTAGAATAATCAAAAGCAGCAGTACTAAACTGAAATCTTTTGGAATAACTTATTAAAAAGCATGATTATATACTATTAAACATAAACATCTATTAAGGAAAGATCTATCATGTATTTATACTGATGATCTTATTAAAAATGTATTATTTCCAATTATTATCAATTTTTCCGAGAATATATTTTATTACAATAACGTCGGGTTTCATTATCAACTTTGAAATTCACGAAAAATTAATTTTTTATTTTTATTATTCTGCGAGAAAGGGAAACAAATTCCGCAAAAAAAAAGATCAATAATTCCAACAAAAGATAATGGTACGTATCATCCAGTTTCGTGACAGGTGGTTCGGTATATAAATCTAACAACAAGGTATCGTCCGTTACTAATTATACACAATTAAACTAATCTTGTCTTAGCCTTTTCCTCTATTCGTTTTCTCAGTATACGGGAGGTGGAGCGCAAAAACGCGTCGCGCAAGCTTGCGTGCTGTTAAACGCGGATCGCTGTTCAGAGCAGAGATGCCGTTAAACGCAGTTGAATCGCCATGAAAGGATTCTCTTCCTGGTCTTGGCAAAAAGCCGCGTTTTAAGGCTGCTAACCGGACAAGTGGACACGCAAGGACCGACTATACACTGGACCATGCCAGCAGAGTACTTTTGCGGAGCAGAAATACGAGATTCTAGTGGACAGAAGACGATTCAGAACTTCCCTTTCTACGGCGTTTATACGGAAAGAAAGCATCCACCACAGTTTGGAACTTGTGATACATATGAACTTGCATTCTATTCTGCACGGGTAATTCTTCTGATATCATCGTTGCTTTTTTATTATGCTTTCATCTTGTTGACAAATAGCAAGAAACTGTTGCAGCGGAAATTGATTAAGAAAATTTATGGAGGATTTGGAGATAAAATTTATGTTAGTAGTCTTGAAGAAATATCAGATAAAGATGTTGCTGTCATTTATACTTATGATTTGATATAATTGGATATAATTCGATTTTGGATATAACATTATAAAGTACTTAATTATATTTTACTACTAAGAAAAGTTTCTTTTTATAAACAATTATGAATAAAAATATTTTAGTTTCCATAAATGACACAAGTTATTAGCAAATATAAATCAATAATTGTTTCTATTACTTTTCAGGCTTTATCCAATAGAGTGGTGCAAGAAATTTTTGTTTTCTTAATTTCTCAATTTCTTTATATTAAATTAAAACGAGTTGTTACTGAAGGAATAATAAGTTTGATCAAATAGCTAATTTTTATCACAGTATTATAATTTTGCCGCGGATTCAGCTACTATCGTGTATCTAAATATTAAAATATTCATTAAAACGTTCTTAAATCTGCATATTTTCGAAGATCACTCAGGCTCGATAATTTTAATTCTAGAGAGAAAAATTTGAGAATTGATTTAGTATAAAGAAACTTGAAGTTTAATTACTTCTAGAATACATTGTTGAACTTATGCTCGAATAAAATGAATAATGTAGCGTTTCTAACAATTAATATTAAATTTTATTGCATATTTGGTGAAGCTGCAAGAAGGCTATTTAATATAAATCTTTGTCAAATAATAAAATGCTAAATTCGGTCAAGTAATACTTCTAATTGGATATTAAGTAACATAATTAACGAGAAACATCCAAAAATTTACGATAAAAACATTTATTTTCATCTTTTAAGAAAATCTTAGATCTTAGATTGAATATATATTCATTATATTTGCATGATTCGACGAATATTTACTTTGTACAAAATACTTTCAGCCGAATACAACCAAGTTTACCTATGAGTACTAATTTATGTATATATTAGATGGTAGACTAATGCATAGCAAGAATGTACCGGACATTTTACAAAATTATGAAATTTGTTAAACTTACCAATAAACAATATAAAGCAATAATTGTCTTAACATATATTAATTACGAATTTGTCGAAAATTTCTACAAACTTTCTAAATAATGCAATATTTCATGGCAGTATTTCATTCCGTTGAGCTGACTGTTGAAATGAGTCTGATATTTGTGACTCTTGTAAAGAGTTTGTCTTCTAATTTTTTTTATTAGGTTTACTTAGGATGCACGATGATTAGATAGTATCAGAAACGTTAATTTCCAATTAACGGCAGTCTAAGTGCTGCGAACTCCTTTCTACGTACTCTTAGAGCTTCCTTTACTGATAAGGGAATATATGTTAACTGCTCCAAAGCAAGAATCAAGAGTTATGGAACTTTCTAATATGTTCTATTTAAAACATGGATCGTAGAACTCTTTTTAGAAAACTGCTCACATCATAAGTTCCGATGAGAACAGATAAAGAAAAGTTTTTGAAAATAAAATTTTTGTTTTGAAAAGAACTCATAAAATATAAAAATAAACATTTTTCTACAACTGAAATAAATATTTCACTCGTCAATATTAAAAGAATTCTCAATTATTGTAACAAATAATGAATACTATTCAATGAATAGTACTACTACGATATTAAATAATTATTATAGTTAAATTGATATTATGAATATGTTATTTATTTGCAATATTTACATAGATATTTCACAGTCCAAAGCTTGTTTGTTTCTCTTTGAAATAAACTGCTGGGATGATGAGGACGTTACTGAATACATATGTGATATTTATATATTGTATATATTATCTATATATTGTATTATGAAATTGCCATGTATTTCAATTTATTTAAATTATAAAAAGATGGTATCCAGGTATTATTCTTGACATTCTCTTTTCTGTTCAATAGTTCTTATGAAAAATTATTTATGTTACTATTCTCATGTTTTTTATTCAATAAACATACGAATAGTATGATATTATATCCTTAAATGAAAATAGTACTTAATAATTTGATACTTCTATTTATCTTATGGTACCTTTCTTAATACATGAATTCTAATATAACTTGTCTCCATGGAACTTTTATTACACAGATTGTGAAATATCTGTTTCACGAGAACACTTTTCAAAGAAGTTCTTAAGGATAACATTTCTTTCCATAAAAATCGTACAGAAACAGATATTTTCTTAAACGAAACATAAGTTCGAACAGAATTAAAAAAAAATGAAAGATAATTGTTTAATTCTATTCCCGCTCTAAAGAGTGGCAAGTACCGTTACAAATCGGTTTCAAATTACATTTTGGAAATACGAAGTTTATAATACTCCGATATGTTTATTTCGGTTTTTATAATACTCGTACATATTTACGCATTCCATATTTGAGAGATGAATTTAAAAGGTAAAAATGCATTCAATGTACATAAAATGCAAAAATATACAAAATATCCAAAGTATAGTATTTGTTATAATATTATTTGGGCGAAACAAATCTCTATTTGCGTTTCATTTCCTCAGATGTTTTTATAAAATTTGCATAAACATCTGAAATTCACTAATGGCAGTCGTCTCTAACATTTTACAATCTGCATGATCATATTATAAGCCTTGCCAACTTTAAATAGAGAGTTTACGTGTTACTTTATGTGTTTCGAAACGGAACAGTACCAATAATTAGATGAACGCAGCGCGAACGCCTCTTAATAGATAGTAGAAGGGACAAGAGATTTATCATTCATATAATCCAAAGAATCGATTTCTAAACGGACATCGTTTAAATATTTACGGAGACTTAAAGTTCCGCTCAACTGTTTCTTTTGATAAGAGTGAAACTTTCGGAATATTTACGATTACGGCAATTTCGTACTTATGTAAAAGCTGTTTGAGTTATCGCGTTTCCATTAAAAACTGAAATTGCGAAGCCTGGCCGGTCGTTCTAAAAGCGGTACAGTTTCTTTTTATTCCCGAAGCTAAGAACTGGAATGAAATTCGTTTGAACGAAGTTTAAATTACCCCTTTAGTCCATCCGATCCTCGACCGCGGCAGTCCTACCTTCACACTAATTGACTTAATTTCTGCACTGATTACGAAGGTTATTTGCAGCTGCTTTAAACGTTGTAGAATTGGATCTGTATCTTTTCGAACGATTCATCCGCGGCCCCATGAAATACCAAATATCTTTGATAGAATTACTTTCATGCCGATACCAGTTTCTCGTCGTTCGTTGCCTTCTATTTTAAAAGGTATTAATGCGAATTAATTCTGTCAGAGGCAAGATTGCAGTTTTATTCGCAACTCCATGGCCAGATAAATGAATCTATATTAGAATGTAGTTCTGAATCTTTTCTTCAAAATTGTATTAATTGTATTTTGAAACAACCGAAAACATCTTACAATATAATTGGTGAAACGAAGGATAATGGAAGAATAAATTTTGCATTGCTTAGATAGTCGATTGACAAATATGGTTGTCTGATGCGCACTTTAATTATACCTTAAGTAATTTTAGTCCATGTCTCTGTTTCGCTATAATTTACATTTAATATCATATTTTTATATACTATTATTAAGATGTTTATGGGCATTGACTTGCTAGAATGTAATTTAATTATAAGATTACAGATAGGTAGATTCTAAACGATTTTATAAAAACTGTAATACAGATTATTATAATACAATTTTTTTTATTTTTTTAACAATTTATTTTTAAAATTTAATATTCGAGATGAGCAAGAAATAAATGCCCAAACTTTGATACTGTATTCCACTGTTCCTAATGCTAGAAAAAGATCATATACACATAGATCCAAAAACTCTTCCTCCTCGATATAGAGATACACTTTGTTTACATCGAAACTTTGCTAGAATAGCTGTCAGGTGTTTCAAACACAGGTGCAATTTCAAACACTGTCATCATTTCTTCTGCTAGAAGTAAATATGTTAGAGCAAGATATGTTAACATTGAAGGCAGCGTGTTTCATAGTATATCAGTATGTATCTGAACGTTTCGTAGTAAAAACAGTGCTATCAGAATGATATATCCTAATTTCGAGTAAGCAGATATTCACTTTACGTATGGGCGAGCTAACCGGAATGCCAGAAAAGCTCAAAATCTTAGAAAATCTAGACATTCCTTGCTTATTCCAATTAACCGAGGACGAGACAAACGTGTTCGAACAACTGAAGTTGAAAATCAGGTACTTGGACGCGTCGAAAAAATCCAAAACTAAGCACAAGACAGATAACATTGGATATGCAAAACGTTTCTCGTGAAAATATACGACAAATTTTATGAGAAAATCTGTTGGATCCGCGTAATATGCAGCAAGTATAAGAATTTCTGCCACTGGAGTATCAACCACGAGTAACCTAGTCAATGCTACGTGTAATAGTACATTAGTTTAGGATATTTCGAAATATTTGTATATAGCCTTCACGGATGAGGCAAAATTTATGCAAGGCGCTATTGTCAATTTTCATAACAAACATTTATGGATGAATAAAAATCCACGTGTCATTCATCAATCTAGAGAGCAATAAGTAAAGTATGGGCTGATTATTGAAGACTTCTTTATTGCAGCATCTTTTCTTTTGTTTATATTTAATGGTAGAAATTACACAAAATTTCTGTAAAATGATTTTTCTACGGTATTAGATGACACACTGTGTGCAATACGCAGTCAAATGTGTTTTATACAGAACGGAGCTTTGGAGTTTTATTTGTGGTGACTTCTTAAAAGTTAAAAGTGTTTATGATCATAACCCTATCGATAGTCTGGAAATACTCAAAAACGGGATTATTGCTGCATGTGAAGAAATTCGGAATACATCAGAAATTTTTGAACATTTTCGACAGCCCTCGAAACTTCGATGCGGAATATGCATTGTTGTAGAAGGAAATCATTTTCAGCAATTAAATAAGTTCTAAACATTTCTACAAATACTCCATTATAATCGAAGCGTCTATATCGCAGAAAAAAGAATTTCTCGGACCTCTGTTTATGTGATCCTTTTTCATCGTTAGGTAGATATCAAAGTTTGGCCACCTATTTTATTGTCACCTTGTGAATGCAAGATGAACAACGTAACTTGATCACTTGAATACTTCAATTGTTTTTGATGACAGGAAAAAATATCGGAGGAAAAAATGTTTGGTCGGAATGTTATGATATTCGATATTACGAAGAATAAAAGATTTTTCTCAAGATTATCGATGTTTTTTTAAAGTGAAAGTACATGTAATTGTTGTACCATTATGTTTGATGAAAATTAAGAGTATTTTCATTTTTTCTTACTGTAATGGTTCATGATTACAAGTGCGTTCTTGAAATCTCGTAATAATACTGAATTATGTCTTTTACAACTATAATACTATGTAATAGCGGATATGAAACGTTTCAATGTTCATAAACAATATGCAAAAGATTATACCACTTTAATCATAAAGTAACGTCGTGTTTATGTACGAGTATTTTAGTACATGTGTTTCGCTTTTATTCCCTAAAAAATCTCTAAATTTTTTGTACTCAAGCTCACATGAAGGTCATGGTACATATTATAAATCATTGGTTTGGTCTTGACGTTAGCTATCCCGCCACGATGATAAAATTACGCACTCTCATTTAAAAAAAAACATTTCCCGTTATTTGGTGAAGTTAGTAAAGTATTTTATACGATTTCTAGTCACTTATCAATATCTATGTTAATAGATATAATTTATCGACATGATAATCGCTTATAAATATCGCTATGTTAATCGATGATGTTTATCTGTCTAAGTGTTTAGAAGAATCTTCTTTATCTGCTTTCTAATTTAGGAACTAATAAATTTAGATCCTCAAACAATAGGCATTTTTATAAAGTTTAATAATGGTAAACATTAATTTTACATATCTGTATATTAGCGTTTAAAAATCAATTTTACCAGCTGATAACATTCTATTTTAAAAATCATAAACAATGATCATTGTAGATCTTTTTATTCGTAACTCTATAATTAAACTACATTGATTCTTCACATGAAAGAAAGCTAACAAACATCCCAGACAAAATAGTCTTCTACAATATCTCCAAAATTTTATCTACCCGTCAATTAATCATTGATTCATTAATGGTGAACATATTTTCAATCAGTTTACATAATTAATAAATTGTGTTTTTTAATAGTATGATTATTCAAATAGAAATAGAAAGAAATTCCGTTTATTTGTCACTATTTCTTTCAGTTTAAAGAATTTGAGATATTTATAACACTGTGATAAATTATTTTCGTTTTAAATCGTGGATCACTTTTTTATCTTCTAATGTCTGTAATTTATATAACTTCTATAAAGTCTATAGTATTTTAATACATTTTTTAGATCTTAATAAAATAATATATCTACATATTACTTTATTTACATCGTTCAATAACGCTGTATTTACGCAACATTCATCTAATTTCTATTGCTCGACCCTTAATGGGTTAAACGGCGTTACTAGTGAATCTTTCGTTGAACGGGGGGAACAAATCGGTGGCAAGAGGCAACGAATCATTTTAATCTCTGACGATAGAATCTCTCGTGAGGAAGTTTAAATTACGTTCGAAGGAGAGCAGCGTGCAGCTCGTCATTCAACCCCCGCGGCCATCATTGCCTTCTTTAACTTTCACAGAAAGGAAGACTTGGTCTGGGCTGGTAGAACCGGCAGTCAGCCGAGTATCTCTGGAACTTAACTTTCTTCCTGATTGACGTTCGGTTATTGTCGCATTTGCATAACTCACCCCAGCGTCGCGGGTCAGGTTCCTTTCGCGTCTTCTCTTCTGTCGCCGCGTCTCGAGGATGCTAACCAAGAGACAAGGACGTGAGCGCAAGACGGCAGGCTGAGCCAGACGAAGTCAGTAGAAAAGGTCGAGGGAACAAGCAACCGGTGAAGAGAGGAGGGAAAAGGGAAAGACGTCGTCGAAAGAACGGGAGAAGAATGCGGGAACGGCCGCGTGTCAAATCGAATTTGCCTCATTTGCCCTGAGCGGCGACTCTGCCGGCACGAGAATCTATTAGAATAATTTTTATGAATCTAATTTTAAATTCCAGCGAACGAAGTTACTTTACTGTCACGCTGTCAGCGGCTCTTTATTAAGTGGTCCTTCTTGCACAGCCGGTCCACGCAGCCGGAACTCGCAACCCATCGGAAACGAATAATTTAAATAATTTCTCCCGTCTAATTTCCCACCGCGTGGTCAATGTCGCGCGGGGAAACGAGATTTCGCCGATTACTGCCCGGATACGCTCGATTGTATTATTCAAAATACTAGCGATCCGCGCGAACTCGGCCACGCGCAACTGAATCACGCCGCATCGGTTAACTAACTCCCCTCGACCAGTTGTATTCGATTAAAGACCACCGACAATTATCATCTGCTTTTCGCTTGTCACCAAGATGTCCTAACGATTTGACTTACGTTTCGCCGTTTCATCATAATGTAAAGGAATGTATTTTGAAATTGTTTTGCAACCAAATTTGATGCTATCGATGATCTTTGCTTTAACCTTCTGTAATGGAACGTTACTAGAAAGTTCGCATACATATATAATACATATATAATATACACATGTAATATGTAATATATATTATTATATGTATGCCATATGCAGGATGCCTCGGTACAGGTAGTACATACAACTGGGAATGAGTTCCTGATGAAAAATAAACCATAAATATAACGAACATATAAAATAACGATCTTCTGTTTGCGGTTTCGTTTTCGAGAAAACGAGTTTCAAAATTCTTTGTGAGCGCGTACATTTGCTACGCTTTTGATTTAATCGATTGCGTTATACGTTAGTATTTCGACAATATTGTGAAGAATTAATACTACATTTTAACCAAATTAAAACTTACATTCACAAAGAAATTGCTGAAACTGTCGTTTATCCTGCCGTAAACAAGTTATTGCTCGTTGAATCACGGAAACGTAGATTAATGCCAATGAATTTTGAGTTCGTACTTGCTCAAATGTCTGTATAATTCTTTGTTGTAATTCACTGCCTGTATGTTCCTTAACATACACAAATTCATTAATGCGAGCTTATAAAAAAGATCCTATGGAATGTGTTTCGATGGTTTTGCAGGCTAAATCACCATTTCACCAAGACTAAGCTTGACATTGTTAATGTTGTTAGGGAAGTGATACATTTACACTGTACATGAGAGTGTGTGTGTAAGGGTCAGAGGGCGTCGAGGCTTAGTGGAGACAAAAGACTGTTGCCAGATGTTAGAAGAATCTAGGATAGTCGGTTGGCGACAAGCGTGCGTGCAAGACGTTCTTCAGAGTGTAATATAGATGTATAGCTATTGTGTGTGAAATATAACAAATTATTTGTATTTCCAAATCCTCGAATTTCCTAAACAAATGTTTACATGATCATAGATACCGTAACAAGTTTGGTAATCTAATACCATTATAGTGCGGTTAAGTCGAAAGTGTGGCAAGTGTAGTCGTGCACGGAGAATATTCAAACTTAATTTACTCGGAAACGAAGCCGCAAATAAGAAGTTGCTATTCTATATTTCCGATTTATTTTTTCATAAAGAATCCACCAATGCCCGGTTGTACTACCTATACCGACGCACTTTATACTATATAGTTCTATTGGGTTGTTCTATTACCACCTAATGACAAAATCCGCAATCACTTAGTTGCTAACCCAATATATAGTACGTATACTATATAGTACTCATGTATCTATATTTTTTAATTCTCCTTTTATCTATTCATCACTGCATTTATAGCGTATATTATACTATTATATTGATACTTAACAATCTATTTATAATAATTATTACTTCATAATAGACTATGGATATTTATACAAATTCATAATGTATATATAATATATATAATTTTATGATATACACATATAGAGTAAGTTCTAGATCGTGATTTTGTTCATCTATTAAATATTATAAATAATATTATACTTTGAAAGTTTCATATATATTCCCGTATGAATTTTTGTACTTTCATATTGATGCATAAAAACTCGCAGTCTACTTATATGCAAATGAAACTCTATATATTTATGTTTCAATGTTTATAAGGTAAATAGATGAAGTCTTATCTGTATTCCACACACATTTCTGTATTGTACAGAAACTATGCCTGGCTTAATGTTGCAACATCATGCGTCGTATTGCACAAAATTATTAATCCCTTGCTGTTCATCACATCCTTCGTACTCTATTCCTTCAAGAAGGTATTCATAATGTACCTATACTTTTACATTTTCTAATTAAATTCTGATATAACTGGATTAAATATCTTCAAGTAGTAATATTTTTAGAAAACCGTATGTTTTGTCCATTAAGTGTGAAAGAAATGTGAAATGAAATACAGTCTCGTTCCTACATGAGGTATAACCACAAAGAGTTTGGTGTATAATAAGGCATGGTTTACAATGATCAAATTTTTTTCCTGAATTATGATAACAACTGTATTAGTAACTTTAATTTGCTATATATAACTTGCTATGTGCTTTCATTTTCCATTTATTTGCAAACATTAATGTAGGTGTATAACTTCAGTTAATAAATCTTCAATGTATTTTTAATACAAGAATATTATTTATTTTTAAATTATGTTCTATTAAATAAGAACTTATCGATTTAAAATAAATAATAATGATACTGAATCAATTATTTGCATTAAATATCTCTAACATAAATACATACACTCTTGTGCTTCAAAACATTAGTTTATTCTTAATTGAACACTTTCGTTATACATCACGATTTCATTCAAATTTTTTATTCCATCGTTACTTAGAAAGTTAAGAATTTCTAAATGATTTCAAATAGTATCAGTACAATATAATATTGTAATTGTATAATATCATAAGATATTTATTTGTAATTTAAACAATATTAGGATTAATTCCTTGTATTAACATATTTAATACTAATCATGTAAAAATTATATGTTATAATAGTATAATTATATGGTATAGTAGTATTATGTGTATAGTATACATAGTCTCACACTTTACTGTTTATGTAAAGTTAAGTCGTTTTTATATAAAATTTTTGTATATCAGTGCAAAATTACATTTAAATTAATTGATTTAATTAAAACAGTACACAGTATCAGTACAACAGAAAGCAACTTTACGTAATCGACATTAGAGTGAAAAAGACGTATTTTTATGCGATCGATATGAAATCAATTTCGATCAATCGAAAAACGAGCTCCTACTGTTCTTACAAAGAAAACTAGAAAACAAACTTTAGTAGGACACTATAACAATTCCCAAAATTTCGTTCTATCGCTTTTTCTATCTGCACATTATGAGTATCTATACGTTATTAACTCTTTGACAATACAACGTAAGAGAAATTCAAGTAAGCTGTCAAATATAGTATTATAAATTTCATACGTGAAATGTCATTATAGCGTAATTTACTGCCTATAAAAAGTCGAAACTGCACATTTTTTGCATCTGATACCAGGAATGCAAAAAATTTTAAGGATAAATAAATAATTATTTTCTAAATTCATCTTGAGTTTTTTCTTATTTTATTACATTGTTAGAGGATTAATTTGATCACTAAATTTTTCAAAAATAAAAAGATAAAGAATGCCAGAAAGAGAATACCAAATATCTCGAGTCGTAGTCGAGTTTTACAACAATCACCAAGAAGCACCTGTGACAAGTGCAGAAACCCATCCAGAGACCCCATTTTCCTCATTCCGCAAGATTTTCGACGATTCTCGAGGAGCAACGGGCCGTGACGTCGAAGGCTCCGCTCCTCGGAGCACCAATTACGATTACCGAACGACCGTCACTTGCCATTATCGGATAGTTAACCCGGTAAATGGGGGAAAGAATGCTCCTCCTCGAGATGATGATGGCGATGATTTGATTCGCTAGCCTCGAGGAAGCAAGAAAAAATCGCGATAAGGCGCGGGCAGCCAGCGAAGCATGGAATTCCACCAGGCAGATGGAGTACCTCGACGCGGCCTATATTCGTGGTTTATTTTAGAACCACACTGAGTCAATCTCGGCTATGCACGCGCAAGCGTCCATCCGATACACCGAGGAACGCGTACACCGATTACAATTCGCTGGACATCATAGGTGCACGCGCCGTAAGCGATCCGCGAACTATCACGTACAACTTTCTCGTCCGTACTGATACCGAGCGAAAAATCAAAAGGGCCATTAGCATGTTATAGTACATCTTGTAACCATATTACAGGCATTTATGCATTTAGAAGATATTTAAAGGGTCGACAATGTGTATGATGCACATACAGTATGCCATATAATAAGTGGTATAATCGAGTAGGAGTTGATTCCACATGAAAAAATAAAACGAAAATATAGAATAAAACTTTTTCATATATGTTTCTTTTCGAAAAGATACGTTCAAACCTAGTTTTTTTGAAAATGAAGCTCTAAGCAGAAAAATTGTATTTTACACTTTTTACTTATTTTCGCACGTAGAATAACTTCCTGCTGATTTAGTATTTTAGACAAGTTTAAGTATTCGTGACAAATTTTCAAATTGGGTTTTCTCGGGAACGAAGTGTCATGTGAACAAATTTATTGCATATTTCCGATTTATTTTTTCACACAGGATTACCCTCTGCTGGCTTTTACTACCACTCACATGACACCCGATAATACGTAAAAATATTGTATATAAGATATTTAGTAGGTGAAGCGAATCTCCGTTCAGATTTGATTTTTTTAATTGTGCTCATAAAAATACAAATGTATACAAATTGTTCGACAGTTCGCGGAGAGACGCGTTCGCGGTAGATCGCGCCAACGAGAGTCGTAAATTCTCGTTACGATTAGATCATCGATGTTACGAATTGGTTGATCCCTTACTTCGATTAGGATAATAGAGGTAGTTGACTGATTATAACACTGAAGTAACAGGTTGTAATATATACTTTATTTCAACAGCTTTGTAGATATAAATAGTTACGCGTGCGTGTAGGTGCGTGTAGACGTATTCGCAGAGACGTGTAAATAGTAAGTTAAAACTGATGACTGATCAATGAACGAAAAACCAGTCAAGACATTAACTGGTCAACGGATGAAAAACCAGTAAGAGACTTTTTTGACTGATCTAAGGATGATAAACCAGTGAAGTTCAACGACGATGCTGTCGCAGAGGAAAATTATTGGGGGGGGGGGGGGGC